>NC_057801.1:67997257-67997792 GCF_018294505.1 Triticum aestivum
GGGGTTGGGGTGTCGGGGTGTGGTATCGTGGTCTGTGTGTCGGGGTGTGGTCTCGGGGTGGGGGTGTTGGGGTCAGGGTGTCGGGGTCAGGTGTCGGGGTGTGGTGTCAGGGTCGGGGTGTCGGGGTCAGTGGTCGGGGTGTTTCCTTCTATCCTTCTTCTTCTTTCCTTCTCTTCTTCTTCTTTTTTCTTCTTCTTTCCTTTCTTCTTCTTCTTTCCTTTCTTCTTCTTCTTCTTCTTTCCTTTCTTCTTCTTTCCTTTCTTCTTCTTCTTCTTTTTTCATCTTTTTTCTACTTCATTTACTTCTTTTCTTTTCTTCTATTCTTCTTCTACTACTTCTTCTACTTCTTCTACTTCTTTTCTTCTTCTTCTTTTTCATCTTTTTTCTACTTCTTTTCTTGTCTTCTTTTTCATCTTTTTTCCACTTCTTCTTCTTTTCTTCTACATATTCTTTTTTCTAACACTAACACTAAATTTTCTTATTTTCTAACACTAAATCTAACACTAACACTAACACTAACAATTAAACAAGAATT
>NC_057801.1:67997857-68025170 GCF_018294505.1 Triticum aestivum
GGCAGGGGCGGGGGTGGCGGGGGCGTGGGCGGAGGAGGTCGAGGGAGAGAGATGAGTAACGGGCGGGGGAGGGGGCTCGGCTGTTAGTTAGGTTAATTAGGGTAGCCTTTGTCGTCTGCCCTCCTTGGCCGTCCGCTTTTGTTCATATTTGCCGTCTGCGGCGGACGGCAAAGCGGGGGGACGTTAAGTATTTTTTAACCAGCTCCTCGGTGCCCCCCCCCTCCCTCTTTGCCGTCTGCTAGCGGATGGCAAAGATTCTTTGCCGTCAGCTAGCGGACGGCAAAGAACAAGATGATGGCAAAGGCTTTCTTTGCCATCAGCCAGTTCTTTGCCGTCTGCTTTCGGGTAGCTGATGGCAAAGAGCTTCTTTGTCGTCTGCTAGCTGACGGCAAAGAGCTGGCAGATGGCAAAGTAGCTGATTCAAGTAGTGAACACCGAGAATAGCCTAGGAAATATCACAAACATCTCTCAATTGTTCCTTGACAATAACCAACTTTTTTGCCACATTCCCCAAGAATTAGGTTATTTGGTCAACTTATTGTCCTTATCTCTTAGAAATAATTCACTGACAGGTCCCATCCCAAATAGCCTAGGAAATTTGATCAAACTCACAAGCTGTTGATGGACTTGTGTTCCTGCTCTTTTTGCTGCTTTGTTAAGTCTATTCACCTTTTTAGAAGAATAGATACAACCCTGATCTCATCCACTAACTCTAGTAGCCTTTTTTCCTATTTAGAGCGAACATGGCCAACCACAATGAGGCCTGCAGTTCGGGCAAACAATTCTGGGAGCTATCCCAGGAGATGGAGGAAGAACCTCACCGCTATGAGGACGCCACGGAAGACACCGATCCCGACTACACAGCCCCTAGTGGCGTCGGGGATGACACCACTGATGGTGCCGCCGAGGATGCCACCACTGATGATGGCAGCGCACGCACAGATGGCAGCCAACCGAAGAGGCAACGGAAGGACCGGTGCCCGAACGTGCTCGGCACCGTCAAGCAGGAATTTACTGAAGTGTCCTCCAGTGGGCATCCAACGGCGCCCAAACAATTAGTCAGTGGGTACTCGGGACAACTCGGGTGCATTCTCCATAGCACCGTCTCGATCAACACCGAGAACCTAAGGCATAATGACCGAGGGAATTTGCGCAACCTCCTCTTCACGAAGCTGCACGAACGATACAAGTTCCCCGGTGACTTCGCAAACACACGCCTCTCAGGGAATAAAGTGAATAGTGCCACCCTCATGAAGATGAGCACGGCCCTGGCTACTTGGTGAGCCGCGGTGAGGAGAAGGATTCTAAGAGGTGATAGTTATGAGAAGATCAAGGAGACAAATCCTTCGATCAGCAAAGCTGACTAACAGGAGTTCAAGATCAAGTGCGAGAGCAACGCAACCGCGGAATCAAGTCAGTGGGGGAAACATATGCGGGACTTGAACTTTGGGGTCCACTAACTCGGTCCTGGAGGTTACAGAGTGGCGGAACCTATATTGGACGAGGAGGACACGGAGCGTGCCGAGCAAGACCTACCGCCCCTCTTCGATAAATACCATGACAAGCAGACCAGGAACTATGTCAGGGCCCGGTACAAGGTGGACCCGGTAACAAAGGAGCTTACCACGGATCCGAAGACCAAGGCGCTTGAGCTTGTTCTGGTAAGGTATACACCCCCCCGTAATTAGCTCCATTTGGTTGCATTCTAATTAATGAAGCCAAATTTCTAAATGGTTCACGTTCCTTCCACAGGACACTGAAAGCAGTAGCGCGGGGTCGTCTCAGAGCTCCCCTTGGGGCACCACTTTAAATAGGACGTTAAACGTAATGAAACACAAGGATAAGTTCAGTAAGCCATCGTCAGTTGGTCGTGTGGACAGCAAAGGATTGTCCACGAAATGGTCGGAATACTATAATGCTGGGCAAAAGGAGAGAAAGACCAGCTAGGAAAGCCAGGAGCGCGAGGTTCAAGTACTCAAGGCACAAGTGGCGCGGATTCTGGAGATGGTCCAAGAGCAAGTGCGAGACCAACTGGTAGCAACGATCACCACCATTATGCCTACCTTGATTGAGGGGCTGCTGGCGTGGATTACGGGCGGCCAACAGGGGCCGCCCGCGATTCCCAGCTTCACGGGCAGCAACTCGCACAACGCGCCGGCGGCGCCATTGGTGTCTCCGGCGGAGGCGGTATTGGTGTCTCCGGCGCCGGCGCGGGTATTGGAGCTTAATGCACCCGGGTATGGGAAGAATACACCAGCCGGCACCTCGGCAGCAAGTGGCCCCTCCGTCACTTGCACCCCCGCCGTTGGTGGTGCCTCGACATTAGCCGATCTCGATGCCATCATAGTAACTAAGCCTCTCGGCCGATGCTTTATCTCCTTACCTTTGACTGGGCATCCCTGACGCCCTACATGTTTTCGCAGGGCGCCACCGATGTTCCATGAACTCTCCTACACTTCGTGGGAGACGAGTTGATCGATGTCGCCAAGGCCAGAATCATTCAACTGAGTAACCCCGTGTCCCACAGTAATCCGATGCCACCCACCGTGTATAGGGTTCAACTAGTTCGGATGCTGTCGGGCTGCGACGACTTGTTACCTCCATTTTGACCCCTTGGGGCCGATGAAGATGATGTGATGACCCTCAGCGCCTGCTTAAGATGGCCCCTGCTTTGGCCGAAGAGCCAGATTCGTTTGGGGGCGGGGGACACCACCCCACAGACAACACCGCCAGTTGTGCCGGCGCCAAGCCATGGAAAGACCGCCGCAACGCTGCCACCGTCAGCTAATCCAGACGTGCATATGGCACAGGATCCGGACAATGACAACGGTACATTTACCAACGTAGATAAGTACTTCAACGAACATGGGTACAATTACGAATTCTTGTGGCCTCCTTCTCAAGAACCCAACCCTGCAAAAGACGATCACAATCTAGCTGGTACTGCAGAGAAACCCAACTTCAACAGGTGTCGTATGGCACTTAGTTCTCCGGAGATGCCTCCAGCTACCGCCTTCACCGAGCCTCAGGTAGCCGAGGTGCAAAATATTATCAGCCCCAACACACTCAAGAAGCCGGTCTCTGAGGAGAACTCGATCCCATTACAGCAGAAGAAGAAGGGACAGAAAAGAAAGAATAACAAGGGTGTGAGCCAGCCGGCACCGAGTATGATCTGTTCTCAGGACAGGCCATCTTCACCTAAGGATATCTCGAGGAGGGTGCATGTGGTGGGTAGGCCGATGCAACCGACTAATCTTCTCAATGCTGCAATCAGTGCTATGCGGAGTCTGCATGACATTGTTCTTTCTTTCGAGAAGCGGCGTATCTCTGAGAATGATGTGGCATACCCGGTTTTTGTGGCCAAGGTGCCAGAGGGAAAGGCCTTTGTCAATAGCACCATCGGGGGTATGATCGTCCTGCGGTTTGATGACATCTTCGCTATGTTTAACCTTCATCCGCTACACTACACCTTCATTCGGCTATTTTCGCTCAGTATGGAGATGCAGATCATTAGAGACAAGACACCGGACATCATGATAGTCGACCCCTTCTACATGCGTGCCAAGATCTTGGGCAGCCCTGGGGACTGGCAAGTCATGAGTTCATACCTCGAAGGCGTCATTCGGGCGAACCAAGATAAGGATAACTTCCTCGTGCATTACTTTCCCGAGTAAGTCATCCCCTCACCGCCCCGTAACATATGATTTCTTAGATTTCAATCATTCTTTTTTTTTCTAACATTCCGTGTTTTGTGCAGTGACACACATTGCACACTCATCCTCTTAAGCCCAAAATATTCCATGGCCACGTATTTCGACTCGGACCATCAGTCGAAGAAATACTACACAAATATCAAGAAAGTTCTTGATGATGCTCTCCCTGGCTACGCCAGATCTGGAGGCACCTTTAGCAGGCCAATTCATAGGTACGGCAAGCACGTGTTCACCCATGTAACAACGTTCCCCTACGTCAAGCAGCCGCCTGGCGGTCAGAAGGATGCCTACTACGCCCTCCATCACATGCGGGCGATCGTACGAGACCATAATCACCTTCTGCTACCAACTAATCTCAAAGATTGGGCCGCACGCTTGTCGGCAATCCAGGATGCGGACATCAGACAAAAATTCTTTCACATCTAGTCGGAGTTTGCAGAAATCATCCATCAAGATGTCCTTCGTACCTCGGTGCAGTTCTACCTTAGATATCAACTGTCAAACAGTGAAATAGAAACAACGCTACAAATGCAGGCTGACAACGAGCGCGATTTCATGACCATCACGATAGACGGCGGCTTCATCCATGCTCCGGTCTCTGAGTCGAGTCGAAAGTAGTGATGCTATGTAGTTCTGAAATATCAATTAGCTCATGTTGTAATTAAACTTTAATGAACTTGTATGTCTCTTTAGTTTGGACAGTCGTTCAACTTATATGTAATCGATGCTATTTATTAGTAGGACCATGAATCGTGCTATTAATGTGTTGCTTTTCTCTTCCGATCCTTTTGTTGCATACTTATATATTGCTTATGTATTGTCTGTGAATTGCTACTAACGTTTTGTTTGTCTAGTGCATAGAGACGCCGTCGTATGTCGTGTACAAGGGGTAAGGTTCCCAAAGTGTACGATGATTGGGAGGAGTGTCGGAGACAGGTTCACCGTTTCAGCGGTAACGGTTACAAAGGGTACAACACTAGGGCGGAGGCGGAAGCTAGATACGCGCGCTATCTAGCGGGAGAGAGGAGGGAGCGTTGGAGGAACCAGATGAAGACCAGTTTCATCGCAATGATGCTCATAGTGACCGCAACTCTCTTCTATGTGATGGTAGTTTAGATGATCAATATCTACTTGTAATGTGAATACAAACTCGCTACTTGCGGTCTCGAGACTTGTAATGTTCTAACATTGTTCGGTATTTTGAATTCGGAGATTAATATGATGAATTGTATTCGGAGACTAATCTTCTATTGTATTTGATAAATCTGTTGTTTATATGTTGTGCTGTTTATATTATGTGTTGTAATGTATTTTGTAACCTGTGCAAATATCAGAAAATAAAAAAATCCTAATATTCATAGTAGTGGCGCACCATATTGTACTTTAGTGGCGCACTGAAATGAACACACCAGTGGCGCATTATCTAAGAGTGCGCCATTAGTAACCCAGAGCACAAGGTAAATATGGCCCCCTCGGAGGCATAGTAATGGCGCACTGGTGGACATAGTAATGGCGCACCAGAGGTGCACCATTACTATTTGTTACTAGTGGCGTGTTAATCATGGCGCACATGTAGTGTGCCATTAATAGCAAAAACAGGTGCGCCACTAACAGCCCTTTTTCTAGTAGTGTTGCCTTCATGGTTGTTGTCTGTATCGAGAGGTAGGCACCACATCTAAATTGTACATTATTCTATATTGAAAAGACACATCACCCCTTTCCAATGTACATCATCTTGGGCCGCATGCAAGAGGTGTTGGTTTTGTGGTCCCTCTCGTGCGAATTTTATGATGATTCAATCTATTGGCCCAAGCGGTTTATCGATAACAACAACTGTCATTTGACCAAACGATAGATTCATTGGTCCGTATTTTGGTATAGGTCATGGCGACATGCATGTATGTCCAAAGTATCGACATTACGTGCATCCGCCCCATTGACACGAAGTGGGAGGTGGTGGGCCAAGCATCCAAGATAGGTACGACATTATGTCATTATATATATCCTAGCCAGGTGGTTGTTAGGGTGCTTTTGGGTTTGCGAGGCAGGTGCCACCAAATTTATGCATTGTGTATTTAAAGTTTTAAACATCCCCAATATTCATACATATATTTGGCCACTTCCAGGTGGTTCTTGACTTCTGGCCCCTCTCATCGATCTTCAACGACACGCCCAACCGTGGGCCCACAGGGTCAAAGTTGTGCATTGGAATTTTGAACATCACAGACCACCCTTTTCACTCATATATATTTGTGCCACATGTTGGTGTGGCTGTCTTTTGACCCTCTATAATGTTATTTTTTGCTGCAAAGACTCTGATTACCCTCAACGGACACAGGGTATAATATCTTAACCATGTGAAATACAAGTGCAATGTGAATCACCACGCCTGCGCAAGCGCGAGCAAATTAAGGTGGAGGTACTGGCTCAACTGTGTGCGATGCAAGTGCGCTGAAATCACCACGACCGCGCAAGCGCGAGAAAATTAAGGTGGAGGTACTGGCTCAACCGTGTGTGATGTAAGTGCGCTAAAATCACCACGACCGTGCAAGCACGAGAAAATTAAGGTGGAGGTACTAGCTGAATCATGTGCGATGCAAGTGCACGGAAATCACCACGACCGCGCAAGCGTGAGCAAATTAAGGTGGAGGTACTGGCTCAACTGTGTGTGATGCAAGTGTGCTGAAATCACCACGACCGCGCAAGCACGTGCAAAGGGTGGAGGTACTGGCTTAACCGTGTGTGATGCAAGTGCGCTGTAAAACCACCACCTGTGCAGGCTAAAGGGGGGTAAGTTTATTTCGAAATTAGGATGAACCGTGTGCGATAGACCAGCTAGCTAGAAATATAAAAAACAAACTACCCGCCTTGCGCGTTGCAAAAATCGGCGGATCCGCGCCACTTTTCCTTATTATCATACACGCTTATTGTTATTGGACCGTGCGCGGTCTTGGGCACTCCCGCCCTGCATCAATTTCTTTACCCAAATTTTAGTAGTTGTCGTACTTCAACTGTCGCCCACACTCCTCCAGCACCGACCTTATAGTAAAATTGCAGTAGCCGAGGCATTTGAACCGTCGCCCTCCCTCGTCCACCACCATCTCCACCCACCATTACTAAAAATTTTAGTAACCGTGGCGTATCCTCAAACACCACCCCCTCCATAGTCCCCCACCTGCCCCCCTCCCCCCTGGAACCCTAGCTCATGGCGGCCGCCGGCGCCGCCACCAACCCCTGTCGGTGTGCGTGTTCCTCCTAGCTTAGATAATAAAGTTTAGGTTACCCAGCGATTTCCATACTGTCACCCCACTCCCTCTGAGTTTTTAGATGAGGCATGCGGTGTCCCTCCCTGCCAGATCCACATCCCTTGCTCCAGAATGTTGCAGCCTAAGCTCCGCCACATATACCGGGGAGCCCGACGAGCGTTTGGCCAAGAAGAGGTTTATCATGGCCTCTCCGGCGGAATTTGGCGAGGTGGCCGCTGTTCGCCCCGACCTGTCGATCCTAGAGCAACACGTCGCCGCAGAAGCTGGCGAAGACGTTGACTATGTTGTCATGTCGAAGGCTTCATGTCAGCAGGCTAGCATATTACTCTATCTCAAAAAAGCTGGCTACAACATCAAGCTCGTCCACACCGACGGCTTCACGCAGGCCATGTTACAGGTTAACTGGTCCATCCCCAACCCCTCTGGTTCAACCGCCGTCGATCTCTTCGACGGCCTTACCGCTGATCTCCTCCACCAGGCAGTCAAGGATTTGCGAGCTTTATACACCATCGAGCCCATTTTGTCATTTCTGAAGGACATGTACTACGGCGGCGGCTTGGGATCCTCAATTGCCAAGTCATATCTCATCGAACACGACCACGACCATGAGGAGGGCACCCATGAAGGTTCTTCCATGGTGAAATAGCCCATCTGTGACATCAGAGAGCGCACCATGGGTCTGTGCTCTTCCAACTGGAAGGATCCCGTCCATGAAATGTGAGGCAACATTCTATCAGCAAATATTTCCTTTTCCAGCTTGCCAACCCGTACCCTTTGTTGTAGTACTATTTGCCGTGCGGTGATTTAACTGTGTCGTGTTCAATTATTTCAGTTATGCAAAAATGTATTGTTCAATAGGTCTATGTGGTCCGGGGAGCTGCCCTTTTTTGGAAAAAATAGGTCTATGTGATGTTTAAGTATGATTGTGCACTTAAGTTTCATGAATGGCTATATTTGGTTGTTTATAGTGAGTAGATGCCTTGTTTATCTGTATTTGGTTATTAGGTTGGTTGGAGTTAGCATTTTTCCAGTTATCGAGAAGATGCCTTGTTTATCTGTATTTGGTTCTTAGTTTGGTTGCAGTGAGCATTTGTCCAGTTATCAAGTAGATGCCTTGTTTATCTGTATTTGGTTGTTATGTTGCTTTTTTAACCATTTGTCCAGTTATCAAGAAGATGCCTTGTTTATCTGTATTTGGTTGTTAGGTTGCTTTTTTTAGCATTTGTCCAGTTATCAAGCAGATGCCTTGTTTATCTTTTTCTTCTTGTTAGGTTGGTTGCAGTGACCATTTGTTCAGTTTTCAAGCATATGCAATGTTTATCTGTATTTGCTTGTTAGGTTGGTTGCAGTGAGACTCTGTCCAGATTTTAATGGATATATTTGGTTGCTATACTGGTCATTTATGGCTTGTTTATTTCCGTCATTCACAATGTGTTGTTCATTATGTGCAAGTCGGAACTGTGCTGCTCGACTACATAAATACCAGTTTGAACGACTATATTTGATTCCAGTTATTCCTTGTGTAATTAACACATGCCCTTTATTTCAGTTTTACACATTTATCCAATGTAATGTTTAAGCATTACCTACGTTCTATTCATTTTCAACAATACCAGTTTGAATTGCAATATTTGATGGTTGTTAAGCCCGCTGTCGGTAATATTGCCTTCCATTTTATATCTGCTTTGACAGCATGCTGGAACCAACACATTCAAGCTATCATTTGGAGATGATGTTGTTTACCTTTGCTATATTTGTTTGATGTTAAGATTGTTGTACTTATGATGCCTTTCCACTACTTATGGAGGACAACAATGGGAGTGGCCACCATTTTCCGCCGACGTTAGCTTCATCCCTCGGCTTGTACTCCCCCCGTCGTTCCATAATGTAGTGCATATAGATCTAGGCATGGACACTAGTTAGCTTCTAATATTGACTTGTTTCTTGTAGGTACATATGTCCTTGGCAAGGATCCACGGATCGACCCTTTTTGCGTATGGGGCAATGAGATATTGATGAACAAGCATCAAGTGAGGAAACTGATAAGGATTATTAGCAAAAAGATACGAATGGTGGCAAGCAAATTATTTGTTTATGCTCTATCCAACACAATAGTGAGCTGTAGGATGGTAACTACAAACACTGCAGCCTTCTCTTTTTACTGCCCATAATGAGTTGTTAGACAACAATGTATGAATCTTTTTCGTTCCCAATGGTTCAGGTGGAAGGAGTGGCATTTCAAGGACATCTTAGGCAGTGGTCTGAATTGATTCAGGTGATTCCTGAATTGCTGCATTTTCAACTGCAAACATCTGAATTAGAGACTAAATGTTCCTGCTGTATAATCTCACAACTAAAAGTCTGCACTTCTAGAATTAGTGTGCACTTATAGAATTAGTCTGCACTTAAAAATGGCACAGTACTGTACAGGAGTAATCTGTCAAGTGACAGTTGTCATGATTAATTATCTCGAGCTTTTTCCATCTAATTTTTGAATAGCAGCATCATTTAAATTTTCTTTTTAAACTTGTTTGATGCATCCATGGCCGCATCCATAGCAGCGAGTACTGATTGTTGAGATACTACTTCAGATATTGTTTGGCTGGTGATATTGCTTACTGCAGCTAGAGTAGAAGAAGGAATAGGAGTAGTTGCAACTACATTAGGAGTAGGAGTACCCCATATTGTCCTTCACTGTGAGATATTGTGTAAATAAAAAATACTATCCATATTTAGGAGCAGTAACTTTGTTAGGAAGAAAGCCAACACTAAACAGAGTTATATTTTTATCCTAGAGTAGATTGTTAGGAGATTTTGTTTTTATCTTCGAACTTTTATGATATGTGAACCCCAAAAAAATGCATCGTCAGACAGGTGTAGGTTGATGCCCCTCCATTTGTCACATCACAGACTAGGTGATCACAGACTTGACTAGGTGATCAATAACTATGTTAAGTGAACTTTCTACATCCTGAAACCTAAAACCTGGGGATCAAGCTCTGTTTACATCATTCACTTCTTTAGTTCATATAGAAGATTAACTGAAACCTGACATACAAAACACAACATGCTTGGTCCTTCTTTAGTTCATTCACTTCACATCATTCAACTTTAGAGTTTCTTGTTGTGATTCATGCTTTGGACATATGGTTATCGTATCTTTTCTTCGTGATTTGGAGTAAATGACAAAACTACAAGTCATTTTTTTAGAGTGGTTTGTCAAACAGGCATGCCCCAACTCTTTGTTTGGAATTGTCAAAATTATCAGGTTGTAAAAATTAATTTGCTTGAATTATCAAAATTACTGTCAAAACTACTCTTTACTTTGACACTGTCAAAACTGAAAATTTGCAAGAGTTTTGCTTGATGTTAGTTATACTGGTGTCCCATTTTTTACAACCTGAACATATTTATATTGCATAGTACAGCCACAAGGCCAAACTGTCTTATTGGATATTTTTAGAACCTGGACATAGATGATGATTAGGTGAGAGTCCATAATCCATGCCATAGTAATTCCAGTTGCCAAAATCTTGTTCGAAGCAGTTCACTGAAGATTACCTCGCAAAGTACATGATTGGTTGACATGCAATGAAGGTTAAAGTATTTCATCCAGACTACAATGAGCATTGAGAAGTCCTAGTGAAGACAGTGAAGGATGGACGGGCAGCCATCACAAGGGGTTGGCCTAGAGTCGTGAGTGCATTACGCATGGAGGAGGGCACAATATGGGCATTCCGCTTCACCTTCTCCAGCAACAAAAACGTCTTTCACCTCTCTTTTTACAGTCTTTAGTACAACTATGATTCATCATTCTTTACTTGGTGCTTTTGTAGTTCTTCAGTATATGTACCTGTGCATCGAATTACGGGTTCATGGTTGAACCTGTATTTTTAACAAACATGGTTGTATATGAAATAAGTGATTGCCTACTTTCAAATTCAAAACATGTGATTTTTAAATTAGGGATTAATTAGGGATTACACTACACACGGTTTGCAAAAGCGAAACGTCTTCGATATATGTGGAGATTAGAAACGTTTCTAGGACCCACTATGTGTGTGATAAATCTCCATTGCAAGCACGACTTTCTCTTGAAAACTATTTGTGTTAGGCCACCTTGCACAAACGTTTACCACATAAAAATTGTGTGTGATGGACAGCCTTTGCCACACAGTTTCTTCTACGCACCGTGTGTGATGCATTCAATAACGCAAACGATAAAATTACTAGTGTGCAATGGCAACGCTATCACAAACGATTTAACGGGAAAAATTGTGTGTGATGTACCTGTGAATAGAAATGTTTTCCTTGGAGCGACTATGTGGGATGTACATACTAACGGAAACATTTAGCGGGGACTGACTGTGTGGGATGTACTTGCGACCGAAAACTATTTCACTGTATAATTGTATTTTTTAGCTCTATTGTACGTATTTCCATATTTGAGCGCCTGCCAGTCGCACACGACCTCATTTTGCCAAGCGTGTGTGCCAGGAGGGCATATCCCTGATGGTTTCTGGGTCGTGTGGGAAGGACCCCCCTATCGCCCACACTCACTTGGCGATGGTTCCAAGTGCCCTCAGGAAAAGGGGTTAAAAACTATTTGTTTAGCACCGATGTGTACTAGTGCCAATTGCACGATAGACTACCCCGATCGAAGTGCCGCAGTAATGCCCAATGGGCGGTCAAATCACAAAACCCCCACCTTTCCAGCAGTAAGTTGGATGGACGAAGCAAGCATCATTTCACTCTTCTCCATCAGCTTCCTCTCTTGAAGAAAACCCCAACTCGTTTGTCCCTCATCTTGTTCCTCATTTCTTCAAGAAAACCCCAACCTGCTTCTGTCATTGTTCTCTCTCCCAAAGAAGGAAAGGTGGGCACATAATGGTGTTGATTCTAGCCAAGTCCTAGTCTTGCAACCTCGAGACAGATCCTATCACTCCCTCTCTATTCTTCTTTTGGGTTCGTGATTGTGGTTTCTTTTCTTTTATTTCTATTTGACAGTTTTTGATGGACCCTAGAGCACCGGCCAAAGTGATCTCTATGGCTCTAGCCAAAACCATCGATGCTCAGGGTATGAAGAAGCGTAAGCACCCCGCGGAGACTACCACAGACAAGCTCAAGGTCATCGCCCTATCCAAGGCCCCCTCTCTATGATCCCTCATTAAGCAAGTCCAGGTAATATCTCTTCTTGACGATCTTTTTCTCGATCTTGATCATGTTTTTCATCTAAGACGCAGTAATAGTACAAGTAGTACTCCTACAACTTTCTGGGTGATCTTGCATGTGATTTTTGTGTGCTAAATGACAGTTCTAAATTCCTCTTTTGACCAAAACATGCGAGAGGTTGACACTGATTTCTTATAGATTACTTTCAACTACTTTATGAACATCAATGCTACCTTTGAAGAGAGTATATTAGTCTCAGTAACTTGTGTTATGGATATTGCAAGTAACCCCTCTGCTCTCATGCCTTTGAAGACATGTTCTAGTTTCTGTGTTCACTCATTTCTATGCGTATATGTAGTCTTGTATGGAGTAAAATATCGAAAATCATCTTATATTTCTGAACATAGGTAGTAATAAAATATTTGGTTTCTGTTTGAAATTAAACCAGGTCCATGGTGGATATGAAGTCTCAAAGTCATGTCGTGTGAACTGGAAGACCTGAGGATGAGTTCTACTGCTAAACTATCCAGTTGTTATGTCCTTGTCTCCATGTGTCCTGAACTAGTGTTTTCCTGTAGCATTGTTGTTAGGCGTGTTCTCGAGGGTGTACTTCACCACAACAATTTCCTGGCTATGCCTTCGATTATGAAGGGTGTGGTTCTTGTAAAGCTTCCCGACAAATCGGATGCAGACTGTCTTCATCATCATGTTTATGAGTGGAAAGACCACTTAGTTAGGTTCTCCAAGGTTGACGATATGGTGACGATGCTGGTAGACATCTCTCATAAAGTCCATGGCCTAGTCAATTATGCGGGGTACATCCCGTTGGTCGGTGGCAAGAATAGTCTGTAGAGTTTAATTAGTGCAACTTTGCTTGCCTGTAGTAAGTACTATTGTTCAATACTTGATTTGTGTGTGTGAACCATGTATTGTTTAGTACTGCCACTTTTGTTGTGTGGTGAGTCCTGAGAACAGACTATGTTAATGTCTGTCCACTCAATTAAGTCTGTATATTTTGAAGTATCCAGATCATCTTTTTGTGAGGACGGTTTATCAATTATGGTTACACTCCAATATTTGTATGCATTGCAGGGTTTATCGCACCCACCAGGATTTCTAGTCCAATGGATGTTTGGTCCATACGATTTGTCACAACCTTTGGAATGTCCTGCTTGTGGGAGTAAGCGGGGGCCCTGCATGCCACGCGTGAGTGGACGATCAATCTTCTGTTTAGAACTTAAACATAGTAATTTCCTGGTAAGGATTCAATTGTGTCACATCAAGTAAATCTTATTGATTTACTATCAAAATCTTATTGATTTAATGTCATGTTTTCTCACTTTTGCTGCAATTTTACGATGCAAGTTTTGCCATGTGACATTCTTCGTAGAATATACCATTTGGTTTGCTCTATGATGGTTATTTTTGCAGGTTTCACTACTTATGTTTTGTCAGTAACGAAGGCAGTGTCCACCACTTATATAATCGACACAATTGGATCAGTCTGTTGTCTGAGTACAATCTGAAGCCCTATGATGAGCTGCAGTTTGGTCTAACAAACACGCCACAATTAGTCCTTCTCGCATTTAAAAGAAATGAAGAAAAAGACCGGATCAAGGTCACAGAGCCTAGTCAAGTTAGAAAGCTGATTATAGCAGACCAGAGATGATTGTTGCTATCTCACACATTGGTACAACCTTCAGCAACGGATCGAGCATTGGGACCTTCTCCGACGGCACTTGCTCTAGCACTGAGAGCGGCAGCAGCTCAGTCTGATCCACCTAAGGATTGGACACTGAATGAGTCAGTGGATCAGGATGATCTACCGGAGGATCGGGCATTGACACCGACACCTGCTCCGACACCGGCACCAGCTCCACAAGGAGCACCATCTTTGGCAGCAGCAGCGGCACTACCAGTCGCACCGACATGGGCACCAGCAATGGCTTCGGCACCTTCACCAACATTGGATGTTGCACTTGCATCTTCTCCACCCTGTGTAGCGGCAACGGAGCCAGTAGTTGCACCGGCAACAGACTGGCCTGCAGTTTGCACTGCCTATACCAAAGTCCTTACAAAACCAACATCTCCACCTTCTTGGTAAGCATTGGCCGCCCAACTGCTTTGTTTTGTTATTTCCATGTTGTTTCACATGATTCACTGTGTTGATCTAACTGTTTGTGTATGTCTTCTTGTTTGCAAACAGAGAATTCCTAGATCAACAAGGGAGTCGTTCAACAATCCGGGCGACCGTGGCCAAGTTTCTCTTACCGTGCATAGCCTTGGTGTGAATGAACCTGCTCAATATACCATAAGTTCAAAGGATGGTCGCATGATGATTGATGCTAAAGGATGGTCAAGGTTCAAATCTAAATCAAATCTTGCCGTAGGGGATGATGTTAAAATCGAACTTTCTCATCAAGGAGAGCTGGTCCAAATCAACTTTGAAATTCTTCAGTAGCAGCACGCAACTGCCGAACTGATCTATCCTCCAAGAGAATTTGATGTAATAATATGGCATGGTGAACAAGTGTCATGTGTGTATAAGTAGTACGACAATATTATTTATCACGTGGGATATCGTGAAAGAATTGCAACTCTGATTGCTGGTTAGGAACTGTCATTCGATTTCATTCTAACAGTTGTCGTGCTTTATTCAATTTTCTATAGTCGCCTTGCGACAGCATCTAAAACAAGTGTCGTACCGATCGCTTGCAATATGAAATGTGTTGAGTTAGAACACATGAGCCCCCAAACATGCAGGCCCACCGGCCTGTGGCCCAAAGTCCAGAACCGTGAGCCTGTCTGAGTATTATATTCTCAGTTGAACCCCCATATTATGTTATATATATTCCCCATGATTGTTCTTATGTATAAAGTTGTGATATAAAATATTTTTATATTTCTTTACATAGGGAGTATCTCTCTATAAAAAAATATTTATGTGTAACTAGTTACTCCTGCCTTTCTACTTCCTTTCGCTGATATGCACGGTAGACTCACCCCGGTCGTAGCGCCGCAGTAATGCCCAATGAGCCGTCAAATCACAAAAAAACCACCTTTCCAGCTTTAGCAGTAAGTTGGACGGACGAAGCAGCAATATTTCACTGGGCCTGAATCTCCTTCTCCCTCGTCTGCTTGTTCAAAGAAAACCCCCTCTCGGCGATTGCATAGGGTTTTCTCATGGAGAACCAGGTACAATTTCTTCATCCATCCCCGATAAATCCAAGTCCCTTGGTCATGGGTAATCCTAGGATGGTAGCCGCCACCATTGATGCATTTTTCTTCCTACTGAATCTAGTGTGTTTCATTTGCAGTGCCCAAAGTGTGAGGACCCTATAGGTTTCTGCTCCCTCGGCTAGACACCACACTTGTTCCTTCTCATCCTAACACAAGATTTTAAACGCGCACAATATGTTCCTTGAATCCACTTTTCTATCCAGGAGAGTGGTTTTTTTTTGAACATGCTATCAACTAATTTGGAAATTTGGATTGCTATATTTGGATAAAAGGTACTAGTACCATGGTCAACACTGATGTGAAGGAGGAAATTATTTCTAGATTCGGATAGCGAATATATTGTGTTCTCATATTATTCTTCCTAAAGTGCATTCCTTGCTCTGCCAGAACACATGTACTCAAATGGTTGGCCTATGTAACATCCCAAAATTTTAACCATGTTTTGTTTATTAAAATTTTGCTAGGAAATTAAACTTATATTTTCTGGATTTCCTTTTGATTTCAGAACCATTCTTTTCTTTATTATTATGGAGTTTTTACCCCAAGTGAAAACTTTTCAATCATTATTGGACTTATTTACCCTCTCAAATAAAACAAATCTTTTATCAGTGGGATTATTTATATAATTATTTTTCCCTGAGCTTTATTTCTCTAAATTGGTTTTTCATAAGTTTTAGGGTCCCATTTCCACTGCAACCTCTTGATAAACTCATTTAAAAATCCCACCAAAATTTGGGGATGACATATGATGTCCCTAAATCACTTTTATGCAAAAAATAATCTTTAATCATTGGAGATCTTGAGCTCTACACCAAGTTTTTAAATCTGGTCAGATAACACTTTTGCACTGCAACCTATTTAAATATTCCTTTAAAACTTCCACCGAAATTATGGGATGTCAGTAGGAGTATATTATGCATCTTTATGCAAAAAAGCATTGATGTTCTTTGAAAAATTTGAGTAAGTCATCCTCATCTTCATTCTGGTTTAACTTGGTGATTTGTACTGCAACCATATTTTTCCTTGCCCTTTTTCCCTTGATTCTTCCTCCTGCTTGTAGACCACCCTACCAAACCCTTAAGTCCAGGAGAGTGGACCCATTGGAGGATCTTTAGTGCAAGCAATGATGCCATTTACCTTCTGTCTAGAACAGAAGATTTGCAAAACTTGCACTAGCAAGTTTCTGGTTTTGCCCAAATGACCTTGCCACCATCACCTACTTCTAAAGAGACACTAGCATGGAGAGTGTGGCCACCCCAAGAAATGCCTAAGTGCCCTTGGCATTTTGTCAAACACCTTATGGGCATGATTAGTGTTGACATAGTTTCTGGTTTGTAGAATGGACCTGCTTGCTTTGCCTAACCACCATGTCCACTAAGCCTATAGAGTACCCTAACCTAATCCTGTTAAACCCCAGCTCCACCCTAGCCTCCTAGCAAGCCCTGGCTTTTCGTTGAACACCTGGTCGGCGTGCTCTGGGCGCGGCCAGAGCGCGCGTTTTGCACGTGAGTGCACCCGAGCCACCGCATTCGCTCGCCCCGCGCCCCTGGCCTTTGCTCGCCTGCAGAGCCACCCCAGCCTCATCCACTCACCAGAACATGCCAGCTCGTCCCTGGGGACGCACAGCACCGCCGTCAGGTCGGCCACGGCGGCTAGCGGCCGGCCACAGTGGGCTCCTGCCCCGGACGACGCCGCCCGAGCCACCCCAGCGCGCCAGCTGCCCTCGGGAGCAGACTGAGCTCATCCACAAGCTTGTCCACAAGCGCCCGTCGCCGCCACGATGCCCTGCAAGCTACATAACAGCGGCCGCCGACGATCCTATCCACGGCCGCCGCGAACCGACCTAGCCGCGCGATAAGTAGGGGCCCCAGGCTCGTCCAGCCACTCAAGCAGCCTCAGGCCATCCCCTCGAAGCCCCCAGAGCCAATAATCGTCGGGGGGAAGCCGTCTTCCCCGACTCCGGCCGGTTCGGCCGCCGCCACGTCCCAGTCCTGTTCGTCGCAACCAGGGCCCCTCCTGCCAGTCCGACGCCACCACCCGACTCCCCTGGATCATGCGGAGCCGCCCAAACCCTCAGCCATGGTCGGAAGCCACCATAGCCCAAATCCCCAATCGTGCCCAAAGTTACCTCCGCCGTGGAGCTCGCCGCCGGTGACTCCTTTCACCCCCGCCGACCCAACAACCACCGGGAGGACCGCCCCGGCCTGGCAGATTCATCCCTTCCCTTGGATCCCCGTGGGGAGCCGCTGTTCGTCGGTGGCGATCGCTGGAACCCCGCCCTCGCTCGGACAGAGGAGGGAGAAGGCGCGGGCGACTGGTCAAACCTGACCAGTGGGCCCAAGGGACCCACGGTCAGTGACCAGCCCCGCCGCCACGTGTTTTAAGTGGAAGCGTAAAATCCCCGAGTACGTGTCCCCTGCTTCGAAAGCGTATTCTCATTGAAACGTTTTCTTTTTCTGGTTTTTATTAAAAACAGAATATTGACTAAACTTTGACTGACTATATCTTTTTAAATAAAACTCCAAATGACTTCATTCTTTTTCTGTTGCTTCCCAAATATTGTCTAGTTTATTTTCATATTTATAAGAAAATTTTCCAAGCAACTTTTTTGTATACTGTTTTTAAAGTATGTGTTATTTGAATATTTTTTTGAATATAGGAATTTGGAGAGGAGATTATAACTTTCAAAAGTTTTGGAGTGCACCTCACCCCTCCACAACTTGAAGGCAAGCATTCTGAACCCTGGCATAATATTTTTGTGTGTTGGTTGACACGATTATAACACCACCTTAATACGGAAAACTCGTTTTTTTGTGGTGATACGATCATTTGCACGAATGCATATTGGAAATTTCCTTGCTGTTGGAAATGGATATACTTGTGATGGTAATCGTCCTCGTATGCCTTGCATGCATGCCGGAAAGAAATCCGGGAAAGCCTCTGCCTTAGTTAGGTGTGAGCTTGTCCCCGGTCTTCGTCGGGACGGTTATGTCCGGTATGGCATAGTAAGGTATAATGAGGGGTAATTTTGTGGGTTGAAATATATTGGTTACACATATCATGGAGGGAATTTATGAACCTCCTGAGTCGACCGTAGATCGAGTCTTGTTCCAGTAACCCCCATGCTTGCTTCGTACTACCACTTGTCCCTGCCACAGGTAGGGTACGGTTCAGTAAGTTGTCAACCCCTTTCTTAGCACACACCGTACAGAGAGGCCATGATGGAAGATATCGGCTGCATCCGGTAGGCAAGCCACCTGGTCCGGGGGCATGGGTGTTTCTGGTTGGGACCGAGAGGGGGGCACCCCTAAGAGCGTGCGATATAAATTTGATCCCATACTATTCGAGGTTGTAGCCTCCCCACTTAGAGTTTTGCTTGACAGATGTCGTGGGTGATTCCATACACCGGTAAGTTAAGCTGGTGTGTGCAAGTTAGGTGTGTTTTCAATTAAAAGACCATAAATGGAATTAGTCCCGATGGACTAAAGGAATCCGTTACTCGTGGGTAAAGAGTACACCCTCTGCAGAGATTAAATCTATTCGAATAGCCGTGTACATGGTTAAGGACTACAGTCTGGGATGGGTCAAGTGTCGGTCTTCAGAGGAGAAACTACTAAACCAGAACATGGATCATGACCTGTGACTTATGATGATTGTGATTATTATTGTTATGGACTAACACTTTATATTATTAGATTTATTAAGTATCCCTGGGAAGGTTCTACCTCCTGGCTATTCACTGTGATTATTTTTCTTACAAGCCCTTTATGCGGTGTCGCTCAGATGCCCGAGTGTGGCATGCTTGTTATTGGTTTACTTTATAAGCCCTTTATGTGGTGTCGCTCAGACGCCCAACTATGGCATGCTTGTGATTTACTTTATAAGCCCTTTATGCGGTGTTGCTCAGACGCTCGACTGAGGCATGCTCGTTAATTACTATCCTTTCGAGACGTCGCTTCAGACATCCGATCAGTGCATTTTATTACTACTCTGTTATTACATATTCATGTTACATATAAATGACCTGCTTGCATGCATCAGGGATTTTATTTTTATGACTGACATTGTGATCATAGAATGTTTTCAGGGCATGATTATCGTTTGTTATATTATACATGTGTTCATAATGTTTGCGAGTACATTCAAAGTACTCACTGGCTTGTCCCTGGCTATTGTCTTGGCCAGATTTCTTGCATGGAGAGGAGCGTTGTGATGACATCCTCGGAACCTAAGCAACGGTGATAGCAGCCTCGTGAAGATATGAGTTAACCTGGTCAGCTGTTCCTGTGGGAAATGGAATCCCATAACACTGATGATCCACAAACCGCTTCCGCCGTCAACCACTAGAAACCATTTGTTGTACTCATAGGCCAGAATAGTCTTGTACTACATATTTTGTATTTTGCTTGGAATTTCTGTATCAAGTTGGTGCCCCATCAGCTAACAGTAATCTTGGGGCTGGTGAGCACAAGGGCCATTTTCTGGAAATTAATATCCCGAAAATCCGGTCCTGACAAACTTGGTATCAGAGCCAGGCTGACCATTGGCTAAACCTATCTCAGCCAGGTTAATAAACCTAGGTTAACCAACCCACCAAACCTTAACCAAACTCTGCCCAAGCTTCTCCTGCAAGATAGCCACACAGTGAACCCGACACTTTTGCCAGCCGGTGCCCAACCTATCAGCCTAGCCTATCGATCATGCGCCAGTGACCGACACCTAAATTGTCTCATTCGCAAGCGTGTGAAGGAAGACTTCGTCCCCTTTTCCTATACAAAGGCACGCTAGCTTCAACACAGCGGAGCACCAACTCTTTCCCAAACCGAGATATAATGCCAGGACCCATTGTCCACAATGAGACCACAGCAACCAACCTTGGAGGTTCTGTGACCGTGCTCGCAAACCTCACCCGTCGTGGCTTTGCGTTAGAAGAACCCCCAGAATATGTTGTGTAGCAAGGACCCATGAGCGGTGAGAGCCGTCAATTCTGGGCCACCGTGCACGTCTATGGTAGGGGTCTATCTCCAAAACGCCCCTACAGGTTCACCGGAAGGACAACTTCCTTTGCGCAACAAGCCATCCAACTAGCCGCGCGAGAGGCTATAGTTCAACTCCGGCACTTGTCGCCCAGAGTTAACTGTCGCTCGTTCTACTACTACCCCAGCCGTGACGGGTATGGTAGGCCACCCCAAGTTGCCAACAGAGACCACGAGACGGATCATGCATTATTGCATCTAGTACGCTATGTAAGTGCACTAGAGGATCTGTTCGATCAAATCACTCTTGATCTGATCGCAGCTCATGGAGAACTGATACGCCGAGCCCCGGCTAGAGGAGAAAATGAGCCCAACGCCGACAGCCCAGTCGTGCTGTTTGGACAACCGATCGAGTCCTTGAGGTCTGCCCCGGTCATCGACCAAAATACCTTGATGACCCCAGAAGTGCCTCGTCGCCTTTTGGGAACACGCTCCAACAGGATTGGGGCCAACAATCCCCGGGATGGTCATCATCACTACCCCGACCCTGTAGCCCCTCAACCCCCTCCAGCTAATCCCGAAATGAAAACCGTGGAGAAGCCTCAACGTCCACTGTGACACCCCTAAATTTTTACCTTGTTTTGTTAATTAAAATTTTGCCAGGAAATTAAAATTTTTATTTTCTGGGCTCCCTTTTGATTTTTAACCATTTTTCTCTCTTGTTATTATGGAGTTTTCCACAAAAAGAAAACTTTTCAAGTATGTTATTGGACTTGTTTAACCTCTCAAGAAAAACGTTTCTTTTATTAGTAGAACTAATTACATAATTAATTTGCTTGATCTTTATTTTCTTGAAAAATGGTTTTCCATGTTTATATGGCCATATTTGAACTACGACCATTTGATAAATTCTTTTAAAAACCACACCAAATTTTGGAGATGTCATGTGAGGTTTATAAAACACTTTTATGCAAAAATATATTTCATTCCTTCGATATTTTGAGCTCTACACCCAATTTTCTTCTCTGGTCCAGTGGGCAATTTTGCACTGCAACTCATTTAAATATTTCTTTCTAGCTTCCACCAAAATTATGGGATGTTAGTAGCAGCATATGATTCCATTTTATGCAAACACCTAGTGATGTTCTTTGAAAATTTTGAGTAAATCAACCTCACCTTCATTCTGGTCCAACATGATGGTTTGTACAGCATCCATATTCTTGCTTGCTCTTTGGCCCTTGATTCTTTCCCCAGCTTGTAGACCACCCTAAAAAAAACCTAAGTCTAGGAGCATGCAACCAGTGGAATACTTTTGGTCCATGAGATGATGCCATTTACCTCCTGTCCAGATTTGAAGTTCTGCAAAACTTGCACTAGCAAGTTTGTGCTTTTCACAAACTAACCTCACCACCCTCTTGTTCATCTAAAGAGACTAGGATATGGAAGATTTGACCACTCCAAGAAATGCCTAGGTGCCTGTGGCATTTTGTCAAACACCCTGAGTGCATAGCCAGATTTGGCATGATTTCAAGTTTACATTGTGAACTTGAGCCCCCGACCAAACCACCTTGTCCGTTGATCTTCCCTCTATCACTAACCTCATCCTGTTGCTTACCAACCTCGCCCGAGCGCTCTGGAGTGCCATGGCATTTCACCGAGCAGTTGGTGGGCGTGCACTAGGCACACCCAGAGCATGCCAACTGCAGCCACACATCCGAAACCGCCGCGTCGCGCCCCTGGTTTTGCCACTCACTGCAGAGCCACGCCCCACACTCTCACTCTCTCCAGAACACGCCAACCAGCCCCTCGCCACACCTCCGACAGGCCAAGAGCTAGCCGCCACGGCCGCCCGGTAGTGCACCCTGCCATGGTCGGCACCACCGAGCCACCAGCGCTCGCCAGCTGCCCCCTGGAGCAGCTCAAGCTCATCCGCAGCCTCGTCCTCTAGCGCGCGTCGCCGCCACGTCACCCTATCTACAGAACGGCGGTCGCCGGCAAGCTTATCCACGGCCACCGCGAACCGACTCGGATGCGCTATAAAAGGAGGCCCCAGAGCTCAACCCCCGCACGCAGGCAGCCTCACACCATTCCGGTCGTACCCCCTTAGCCGTCAATCGAAGAGAGAGAGTCGTCTTCTTCCTCTCCAGCAACTCCTGCCACCGCCACTGCCCCAGCCATTCCGGCACCACCCGGACCTCCCCCTCTCCACTCTCTCCACAAGAAGCTCTCTCTTCCTCCCGTGAACCCTTCCCCCTGCTCGATTTTGATCGGGAACCACCACAGCCCCAAAACCACTTTACTTCCGCCGCCGCCGGCCGCCGCGAAGCTCGTCGCCGACGACTTCCTCCATCCCCATCACTCCCTCGACCACCAGAAGAACCGCCCCGGTCTTGCGGATCCATCCCTGTCCTTAGATCCCCATGGGATGCCTCCGTTCGCCGGCGGCGATCGCCGGAGCTTCGTCTCTGTTCGGTCGAAGGAAGACAGCGCGCGCGTGGACTGGTCAAACCTGACTAGTGGGCCAGGCGGGCCCACCGTCAGTGACCCAGCGCACGGTCTACACGGGATAAGTGAAGGCGTATTCCCAGAGTACGTCTTTGACGTGTATTTATCCGAAGTGTTTTCTGTTTCTATTTTATTTTATTTTTAAACAGATTTTGACCACAACTTTGACTGGCTATAACTTTTTAAATACAACTCCAAATGAATTGAGTTTTTTTCCTACCTCTCTCAAATTTGACCTAGTTTATTTTAAGATTTATTTGAAAAAAATTCAAAACAACTTTTTGTGCTGTTTTGAATTTGTGTGTTGATTCAAATTTGTTTGAAATAGGACTTTGGAGAGAGAGAAGAAAACTTTCAAAAGTGTTGGAGTGCACCCTGCCTTTCCACACATTGAAGGCAAGCATTCTGAACCCCGGCATAATATTTTTGGTGTGTTCGTTGACACGTTTATAACACCACCTCATTTCGGAGAACTTGTTATTTCATGTGATATGATCATATGCATGAATGCATATTAGTGATTTCCATGCTGTTGGAAATGAACACACTTGTGATGATAATCATCCTCATGTGCCTTGCATGCATGCCGGAAGGAATCCGGGAAAACCTCTGCCTTGGATAGGCATGAGTATGTCGCCGGTCTCCGTCAGGACGCTTATGTCCGGTATGGCATAGTGAGGTATAGTGAGCGGTGATGCTGTTGGTTGAAATATTTTCATTATACATGTGATGCAGGGAAATTTATAAACCTCCTGAGTCGACCGTAGATCGAGTCTTGTTCCAGTAACCCCCATACTTGTTTCGTACTACCACTCGTCTCTACAACAAGTAGAGTACGGTTCAGTAATTTGTCAACCCCTTTCTAGCACACACCGTATAGAGGGGCCAGGATGAGGGTACCTCGGCCATGGATTAAAGCCAGTCATCCGGTCAGGGGGCATGGGTGTTTTCAGTTGTAGCCGAGGGGGTAGCTTCCCCAGTTTTGCGCGCGGTATATATTTTTTGATCCCATGCTAATCGAGGTTGTAGCCTCCCCACTTAGAGTTTTGCTTAACGAGTGTCGTGGGTGATTCCAGACACTGGTGAGTTAAGCTGGTGTGTGCAAGTCAGGTGCGTTTTCATTTAAAAGACCGTAGACGGAATTAGTCCCGATGGACTAAAGGAATCCGTTACTCGTGGGTAAAGAGTACACCCTCTGCAGAGATTAAACCTATTCAAATAGCCGTGTCCATGGTTAAGGACTACAGTCTGGGATGGGTCAAGTGTCGGTCTTAGTGTCGGTCTTCGGAGGTGAAACTGTTAAACCAGAACATGGATCGTGACTTGAGACTTATGATAATTATTATTTTTATCATGGACTAACACCTTTATAATAATTGAAATACCGAGTATCCCTGGGATGGTTTTACCTCCTGGGTATTCACTATGATTATTTATAAGCCCTTTATGTGGTGTCGCTCAGACGCCCGATTGTGGCATGCTTGTTATTTCTTTTATAAGCCCTTTATGTGGTGTCGCTCAGACGCCTGACTGTGGCATTTCTTTTAAAGCCCTTTATGTGGTGTCGCTAAGACACCCGACTGTGGCATTTCTTTTAAAGCCCTGTATGTGGTGTTGCACAGATGCCCGACTGTGGCATTTCTTTTAAAGCCCTTTATGTGGTGTCGCTAAGACGCCCGACTGTGGCATTTCTTTTAAAGCCCTTTATGTGGTGTCGCTAAGACGCCCGACTGTGGCATTTCTTTTAAAGCCCTTTATGTGGTGTCGCTAAGACGCCCGACTGTGGCATGCTTGTTATTTATTTCATAATTTTAATACTACTATGTTATTGCACATTCATAAATAACATGCTTGCGTGCATCAGTATTTTTATTATCTTTTGTGTCTGACTTCGTGAGCATAAAATATTTCAGAACCATCGATGTTATATTATTCCCGTGTTCATAATGTTTGCGAGTACATTCAAAGTACTCATTGGCTTGTCCCTGGCTATTGTCTTGGCCAGATTTCTTGCACGGAGAGGAGCGACCTTGATGACAGCCCCAGAACCCACGCAATGGTGATAGCAGCCTCGCGAAGATAGGAGTTAACCTGGCCAGCTGTTCCTGCGGGAAATGGAGTCCCATAGACACTGACGATTCACAACCCGCTTCCGCCATCAAACACTAGAAACCATTTGTTGTACTCACAGGCCAGAATGGTCTTGTACTACATATGTTGTATTTTGCTTGGAAATTCTGTATCACGTTGGTGCCTCATCAGCTAACAGTTATCCTGGGGCTGGTGAGCACAACGGCCATTTTCTGGAATTTAATACCCGGAAAACCGGTCGCGACAAACTTGGTATCAGAGCCAGGCTGACCATTGGCTAATCCTATCTTAGCCAGGTCGAAAAACTTAGACAAACCAACCCTTCAGACCTTAACCAAACCCAGCCAAGCTTCTCGTGCAAGATAGCCACACAGTGACCCTGACACTTTTGGCAATCGGTGCCCAACCTATCAACCTGGCCTGTCGATCACGCGCTACTGACAGATGCCTATAATGTCTTACTCGCAAGCGTGCGAAGGAAGACTCCGTTCCCTTTTTCTATAAAAAGGGCACGCTAGCCTCAACCCAGCACAGCACAGCCTCTATCCTGAACCGAGCCATAATGCCTGGCCCTGTAGTGCACAATGAGACCACAGCAACCAACCTTGGAGGTTTTGTGACCATACTCGCAAACCTCACTCGTCGTGCCTATGCGTTAGAAGAGCCCCCAGAATATGTTGTGTACCAAGGACCCATAGGCGGTGAAAGCCGTCAATTCTGGGCCACTGTGCACATCTACGGTAGGGGTCTATCTCCAGAACGCCCCTACAGGTTCACCGGAAGGACAACTCCCTTCGAGCCACAAGCCATACAGCTAGCTGGTCAAGAGGCTATAGTTCAACTCCAGCAGTTGTCGCCCAGAGTTAACTATCGCTCGTTCTACTACTACCCCAGGTGCCAAGGGTATGATAGACCACCCCAAGTTGCCAACGGAGATCACGAGACGGATCCTGCATTGTTGCACCTGGTGCGCTATGTAGGTGCACTATAGGCACTATTCGATCAAATCACCATTGATCTGATCGCTGCTCGTGGAGAGCTGGCTCGTCGAGCCCCAGCGAGAGGAGAAGACGAGCCCGACGCCGACAACCCAGTCGTGCTGTCCGGACACCCGATTGAGACCCTGAGGTCAGCCCCATGTTGGAAATATGCCCTAGAGGCAATAATAAAAGTATTATTATATTTCTATGTTCATGATAATTGTCTTTTATTCATGCTATAACTGTATTATCCGGAAATCGTAATACACGTGTGAATACAAAGACCACAATATGTCCCTAGTGAGCCTCTAGTTGACTAGCTCGTTGTGATCAACAGATAGTCATGGTTTCCTGGCTATGGACATTGGATGTCGTTGATAACGGGATCACATCATTAGGAGAATGATGTGATGGACAAGACCCAATCCTAAGCATAGCACAAAGATCGTGTAGTTCGTTTGCTAGAGCTTTGCCAATGTCAAGTATCTCTTCCTTTGACCATGAGAGCGAGTAACTCCTGGATACCGTAGGAGTGCTTTGGGTGTATCAAACGTCACAACGTAATTGGGTGACTATAAAGGTGCACTACAGGTATCTTCGAAAATATCTATTGTTTTATGCGGATCGAGACTGGGACTTGTCACTCCGTATGACGGAGAGGTATCTCTGGGCCCACTCGGTAATGCATCATCATAATGAGCTCAAGGTGACCAAGGTGTTGGCCGCGGGATCATGCATTACGGTACGAGTAAAGTGACTTGCCGGTAACGAGACTGAACAAGGTATTGGGATACCGACGATCGAGTCTTGGGCAAGTAACGTACCGATTGACAAAGGGAATTGTATACAGGGTTTGATCGAATCCTCGACATCGTGGTTCAACCGACGATATCATCGAGGAGCATGTGGGAGCCAACATGGGTATCCAGACCCCGCTGTTGGTTATTGCCCGAGAGTGGTCTCGGTCATGTCTGCATGTCTCCCGAGCCCGTAGGGTCTACACACTTAAGGTTCAGTGACGCTAGGGTTGTTAGGAAGACTAGTATGTAACTACCGAATGTTGTTCGGAGTCCCGGATGAGATCCCGGACGTCACGAGGAGTTCCGGAATGGTCCTGAGGTAAAGTTTTATATATGGGAAGTTGTTAAACGGGCACCGGAAAGTTTCGGGGTCATACCGGTATTGTACCGGGACCACCGGAAGGAATCCGGGGGTCCACCGGGAGGGGCCACCCCTCCCGGGGGGCCACTTGGGCTGCGTGGGGATTGCAGCCAGCCCCTAGTGGGCTTGGCGCGCCCCCCTCCTTGGGCCCTTGCGCCTAGGGGTGGGGGGGAAACCCTAAAGGGGGCGCACCCCCCTTGCTTGGGGGG
>NC_057801.1:68025404-68090462 GCF_018294505.1 Triticum aestivum
CCCTAGAGGGCCGGCCCCCCTTGCCCTTTCCCCTATATATAGAGGGGTGAGGGGAGGGCTGCAATACACCATAACTCAAGGCGCAGACCCTCCCCTCCCCAACACATCTCCTCCTCCGTACGTGCTTGGCGAAGCCCTGTCGGAATACTGCCGCGTCAACTGCACCACGCCGTCGTGCTGCCGTTGGAGCTGCCTTCCTCAACCTCTCCTTCCTCCTTGCTGGATCAAGGAGAAGGATACGTCTCCCGTCCCGTACGTGTGTTGAACGCGAAGGTGCTGTCCGTTCAACACTAGGACATCGGTGATCCGAATCACGTTCGAGTACGACTCCATCATCACCATCTCCTTGGCAAGCTTCTTCTCGTGATCTACAAGTGGTATGTAGATGAAAACTCTCTCCCTTGACTCGTTGCTTAGATGAACTCATAGATGGATCTTGGTGAAACCTTAGAAAAAAAATTAATTTTCTGTAACGTTCCCCAACAGTGGCATCATGAGCTAGGTCTATGCGTAGTTCTCTTTGCACGAGTAGAACACAATTTTGTTGTGGGCGTGGATCTTGTCATCTTGCTTGCCTCTACTAGTCTTTTCTTACTTCAGCGGTATTGTGGGATGAAGCGGCCTGGACCAACCTTACACGTACGCTTACGTGAGACCGGTTCCACCGATTAACATGCACTAGTTGCATAACGTGGCTGGCGGGTGTCTGTCTCTCCCACTTTAGTTGGAGCGGATTCGATGAAAAGGGCCCTTATGAAGGGTAAATAGAAGTTGACAAAATCACGTTGTGGTTATTCGTAGGTAAGAAAACGTTCTTGCTAGAACCCAATTGCAGCCACGTAAAAGTTGCAACAACAATTAGAGGACGTCTAACTTGTTTTTGCAGCGATTGATCATGTGATGTGATATGGCCAGAAGTTGTGATGAATGATGAATTGTGATGTATGAGATCATGTTCTTGTAATAGGATTCACGACTTGCATGTCGATGAGTATGACAACCGGCAGGAGCCATAGGAGTTGTCTTTATTTTTGTATGACATGTGTGTCATTGAAGAACGCCATGTAACTTACTTTACTTTATTGCTAAACGCGTTAGTCATAGAAGTAGAAGTAGTCGTTGGCGTGACAACTTCATGAAGACACGATGATGGAGATCATGATGATGGAGATCATGGTGTCATGCCGGTGACAAGATGATCATGGAGCCCCAAAGATGGAGATCAAAGGAGCTATATGATATTGGCCATATCATGTCACTACTTTATATAATTGCATGTGATGTTTATTATGTTTTATGCATCTTGTTTACTTAGGACGACGGTAGTAAATAAGATGATCCCTTACAAAATTTCAAGAAGTGTTCTCCCCTAACTGTGCACCGTTGCTACAGTTTGTCGCTTCTAAGCACCACGTGATGATCGGGTGTGATGGATTCTTACGTTCACATACAACGGGTGTAAGACAGTTTTACACAGCGAAAACACTTAGGGTTAACTTGACGAGCCTAGCATGTGCAGACATGGCCTCGGAACACGGAGACCGAAAGGTCGAACACGAGTCGTATGAAAGATATGATCAACATGAGAATGTTCACCGATGATGACTAGTCCGTCTCACGTGATGATCGGACACGGGCTAGTCGACTCGGATCGTGTAACACTTAGATGACTAGAGGGATGTCTAATCTAAGTGGGAGTTCATAATTTGATTAGAACTTAATTATCATGAACTTAGTCTAAAATCTTTGCAAATATGTCTTGTAGATCAAATGGCCAACGCTCATGTCAACATGAACTTCAATGCGTTCCTAGATAAAACCAAGCTGAAAGATGATGGCAGCAACTATACGGACTAGGTCCGGAACCTGATGATCATCCTCATAGCTGCCAGGAAACAATATGTCCTAGAAGGACCGCTAGGTGACGCTCCCGTCCCAGAGAACCAAGACATTATGAATGCTTGGCAAACTCGTGCTGTTGATTACTCCCTCATTTAGTGCGGCATGCTTTACATCTTAGAACCGGGGCTCCAAAAGCGTTTTGAGCATCACGGAGCATATGAGATGTTCGAAGAGCTGAAACTAGTTTTCCAAGCTCACGCCCGGGTCGAGAGATATGATGTCTCCGACAAGTTCTACAGTTGTAAGATGGAGGAAAACAGTTCTGTCAGTGAACACATCCTGAAGATGTCTGGGTTGCACAACCGTATGACACAGCTGAATATTAACCTCCCAGATGAGGCGGTCATTGACAGAATCCTCCAGTCGCTCCCACCAAGCTACAAGAGCTTTGTGATGAACTACAATATGCAGGGGATGGTAAAGACCATTCCTGAAGTATTTTCTATGCTGAAGTCAGCAGAGGTTGAAATCAAGAAAGAACATCAAGTGTTGATGGTCAATAAGACCACTAAGTTCAAGAAGGGCAAGGGTAAGAAGAACTTCAAGAAGGACGGCAAGGAAGTTGCCGCGCCCGGTAAGCCAGTTGCCGGGAAGAAGTCAAAGAATGGACCCAAGCCTGAGACTGAGTGCTTTTATTGCAAGGGGAAGGGTCATTGGAAGCGGAACTGCCCCAAATACTTAGCGGATAAGAAGGCCGACAACACCAAAGGTATATTTGATATACATGTAATTGATGTGTACCTTACCAGTACTCGTAGTAACTCCTGGGTATTTGATACCGGTGCCGTTGCTCATATTTGTAACTCACAACAGGAGCTGCAGAATAAACGGAGACTGGCGAAGGACGAGGTGACGATGCGCGTCGGGAATGGTTCCAGAGTCGATGTGATCGCCGTCGGCACGCTGCCTCTACATTTACCTACGGGATTAGTTTTGAACCTCAATAATTGTTATTTAGTGCCAAGTTTGAGCATGAACATTGTATCTGGATCTCGGTTAATACGAGATGGCTACTCATTTAAGTCTGAGAATAATGGTTGTTCGATTTATATGAGAGATATGTTTTATGGTCATGCTCCGATGGTCAATGGTTTATTCTTAATGAATCTCGAGCGTAATATTACACATGTTCATAGTGTAGATGCCAAAAGATGTAAAGTTGATAACGATAGTCCCACATACTTGTGGCACTGCCGCCTTGGTCACATTGGTGTCAAGCGAATGAAGAAGCTCCATGCTGATTGACTTTTGGAGTCTCTTGATTATGAATCGTTTGACACATGCGAACCATGCCTCATGGGCAAAATGACCAAGACTCCGTTCTCCGGAACAATGGAGCGAGCAACCAACTTGTTGGAAATCATACATACCGATGTGTGCGGTCCAATGAGCGTCGAGGCTCGCGGAGGATATCGTTATGTTCTCACTCTAACTGATGACTTAAGTAGATATGGGTATGTCTACTTAATGAAACACAAGTCTGAGACCTTTGAAAAGTTCAAGGAATTTCAGAATGAGGTGGAGAATCAACGTGACCGAAAGATAAAGTTCCTACGATCAGATCGTGGAGGAGAATACTTAAGTCACGAATTTGGCATACACTTAAGGAAATGTGGAATCGTTTCACAACTCACGCCGCCTGGAACACCTCAGCGAAACGGTGTGTCCGAACGTCGTAATCGCAATCTATTGGATATGGTGCGGTCTATGATGTCTCTTACCGATTTACCGCTATCATTTTGGGGATACGCTCTAGAGACAGCTACATTCACTTTAAATAGGGCACCGTCTAAATCCGTTGAGACGACACCGTATGAATTATGGTTTGGGAAGAAACCTAAGCTATCGTTTCTAAAAGTTTGGGGATGCGATGCTTATGCCAAGAAACTTCAACCTGAAAAGCTCGAACCCAAGTCGGAAAAATGCGTCTTCATAGGATACCCTAAGGAAACTGTAGGGTATACCTTCTACTTAAGATCCGAAGGCAAGATCTTTGTTGCCAAAAACGGATGCTTTCTGGAAAAAGAGTTTCTCTCGAAAGAAGTAAGTGGGAGGAAAGTAGAACTCGATGAAGTACTACCTCTCGAACGGGAAAGTGGTGCAGCTCAGGAAAATGTTCCTGTGATGCCCACACCAACTGAAGAGGAAACCAATGATGATGATCAAGGTACTTTGGATCAAGTTGCTACTGAACTTCGTAGGTCCACAAGGACACGTTCCGCACCAGAGTGGTACGGCAACCCTGTCCTGGAAATCATGTTGTTAGACAACGGTGAACCGTTGAACTATGAAGAAGCGATGGCGGGCCCAGATTCCAACAAATGGCTAGAAGCCATGAAATCCGAGATAGAATCCATGTATGAAAACAAAGTATGGACTTTGACTGACTTGCCCGATGATCGGCGAGCGATAGAAAACAAATGGATCTTTAAGAAGAAGACGGACGCGGATGGTAATGTCACCATCTATAAAGCTCGACTTGTCGCTAAGGGTTATCGACAAGTTCAAGGGATTGACTACGACGAGACATTCTCTCCCGTAGCGAAGCTTAAGTCCGTCCGAATCATGTTAGCAATTGCCGCATACTATGATTATGAGATATGGCAGATGGACGTCAAAACGGCATTCCTTAACGGGTATCTTAAGGAAGAGCTGTATATGATGCAGCCGGAAGGTTTTGTCGATCCTAAGAACGCTAACAAAGTATGCAAGCTCCAGCGATCCATTTATGGGCTGGTGCAAGCATCTCGGAGTTGGAATATTCGCTTTGATGAGATGATCAAAGCGTTTGGGTTTATGTAGACTTATGGAGAAGCCTGCGTTTACAAGAAAGTGAGTGGGAGCTCTGTAGCATTTCTCATATTATATGTGGATGACATACTCTTGATGGGAAATAATATAGAATTTCTGGATAGCATTAAGGCCTACTTGAACAAATGTTTTTCAATGAAGGACCTTGGAGAAGCTGCTTATATATTAGGCATCAAGATCTATAGAGATAGATCGAGACGCCTCATAGGTCTTTCACAAAGCACATACCTTGATAAGATTTTGAAAAAGTTCAAAATGGATGAGTCCAAGAAAGGGTTCTTGCCTATGTTACAAGGTGTGAGATTGAGCTCAGCTCAGTCACCGACCACGGCAAAAGATAAAGAAGAGATGAGTGTCATCCCCTATGCTTCAGCCATAGGATCTATTATGTATGCCATGCTGTGTACCAGACCTGATGTAAACCTTGCCGTAAGTTTGGTAGCAAGATACCAGAGTAATCCCGGCAAGGAACACTGGACAGCGGTCAAGAATATCCTGAAGTACCTGAAAAGGACAAAGGACATGTTTCTCGTTTATGGAGGTGATGAACAGCTCGTCGTAAAGGGTTACGTCGACGCTAGCTTCGACACAGATCTGGATGACTCTAAGTCACAAACCGGATATGTTGAATGGTGGAGCAGTAAGCTGGTGCAGCTGCAAGCAGAGCATCGTGGCGGGATCTACATGTGAAGCGAAGTACATGGCAGCCTCGGAGGCAGCGCATGAAGCTATTTGGGTGAAGGAGTTCATCACCGACCTAGGAGTCATACCCAATGCGTCGGGGCCAATCAAACTCTTCTGTGACAACACTGGAGCTATTGCCCTTGCCAAGGAGCCCAGGTTTCACATGAAGACCAGGCACATCAAGCGTCGTTTCAACTCCATCCGTGAAAATGTTCAAGATGGAGACATAGAAATTTGCAAAGTACATACGGATCTGAATGTCGCAGATCCGTTGACTAAACCTCTCTCGCAAGCAAAACATGATCAACACCAGAACTCTATGGGTGTTCGATTCATCACAATGTAACTAGATTGGTAACTCTAGTGCAAGTGGGAGACTGTTGGAAATATGCCCTAGAGGCAATAATAAAAGTATTATTATATTTCTATGTTCATGATAATTGTCTTTTATTCATGCTATAACTGTATTATCCGGAAATCGTAATACACGTGTGAATACAAAGACCACAATATGTCCCTAGTGAGCCTCTAGTTGACTAGCTCGTTGTGATCAACAGATAGTCATGGTTTCCTGGCTATGGACATTGGATGTCGTTGATAACGGGATCACATCATTAGGAGAATGATGTGATGGACAAGACCCAATCCTAAGCATAGCACAAAGATCGTGTAGTTCGTTTGCTAGAGCTTTGCCAATGTCAAGTATCTCTTCCTTTGACCATGAGAGCGTGTAACTCCTGGATACCGTAGGAGTGCTTTGGGTGTATCAAACGTCACAACGTAACTGGGTGACTATAAAGGTGCACTACAGGTATCTCCGAAAGTATCTATTGTTTTATGCGGATCGAGACTGGGATTTGTCACTCCGTATGACGGAGAGGTATCTCTGGGCCCACTCGGTAATGCATCATCATAATGAGCTCAAGGTGACCAAGGTGTTGGCCGCGGGATCATGCATTACGGTACGAGTAAAGTGACTTGCCGGTAACGAGACTGAACAAGGTATTGGGATACCGACGATCGAGTCTCGGGCAAGTAACGTACCGATTGACAAAGGGAATTGTAAGGGTTTGATCGAATCCTCGACATCGTGGTTCAACCGATGATATCATCGAGGAGCATGTGGGAGCCAACATGGGTATCCAGACCCCGCTGTTGGTTATTGCCCGAGAGTGGTCTCGGTCATGTCTGCATGTCTCCCGAGCCCGTAGGGTCTACACACTTAAGGTTCGGTGACGCTAGGGTTGTTAGGAAGACTAGTATGTGACTACCGAATGTTGTTCGGAGTCCCGGACGAGATCCCGGACGTCACGAGGAGTTCCGGAATGGTCCGGATGTAAAGTTTTATATATGGGAAGTTGTTAAACGGGCACCGGAAAGTTTCGGGGTCATACCGGTATTGTACCGGGACCACCGGAAGGAATCCGGGGGTCCACCGGGAGGGGCCACCCCTCCCGGGGGGCCACTTGGGCTGCGTGGGGATTGCAGCCAGCCCCTAGTGGGCTTGGCGCGCCCCCCTCCTTGGGACCAAGGGCCTAGGGGTGGGGGGGAAACCCTAAAGGGGGCGCACCCCCCTTGCTTGGGGGGCAAGCCCCCCACCCCTTGGCCGCCGCCCCCCCTAGGGTTTTCCCTAGAGGGCCGGCCCCCCTTGCCCTTTCCCCTATATATAGAGGGGTGAGGGGAGGGCTGCAATACACCATAACTCAAGGCACAGCCCCTCCCCTCCCCAACACATCTCCTCCTCCGTACGTGCTTGGCGAAGCCCTGTCGGAATACTGCCGCGTCAACTGCACCACGCCGTCGTGCTGCCGTTGGAGCTGCCTTCCTCAACCTCTCCTTCCTCCTTGCTGGATCAAGACGGAGGAGACGTCTCCCGTCCCGTACGTGTGTTGAACGCGGAGGTGCTGTCCGTTCAGCACTAGGACATCGGTGATCCGAATCACGTTCGAGTACGACTCCATCATCACCATCTCCTTGGCAAGCTTCCGCTCGTGATCTACAAGTGGTATGTAGATGCAAACTCTCTCCCTTGACTCGTTGCTTAGATGAACTCATAGATGGATCTTGGTGAAACCGTTGAAAATTTTTTAATTTTCTGCAACGTTCCCCAACACCCCAGCCATCAACCAAGATACTTTGATGACCCCAGGAGTGCTTCGTAGCCTTTTGGGAACACACTCCAACGGGATTGTGGCCAACAATCCCCGCAATGGTCATCATCGCTACCCCGACCCTGTAGTTCCTCCACCATCCCCGGCTAATTCCGACGGTGAGACCCGTGGAGAAACCTCGACATCCACAACGCACGCCCGTTTGGATATAAACGTGGTAGACTAAGTCACCCGAGTAATGCCGAGTCTCAGTGTATCCTCACTTTGTAATCGTGTGACCTTGTGAGTTAACGCAGCCTGTTGTTATGCCTCTGTTTTAATAGTAGCCTTGCAGGAATATGTCAGCACGGAGTTGCATATTGTTCCGAGCACAGCTACCAAGACCAACCCCGACAACCCCACAGTGATACGTCACTTTAGTGAGGTATGTATCTGTGGCTTTGACCTCGACTCTTGGAGCTAAGCTGGCAAATTTATTACCTTTCACCACGGTAAAATGACCCAGCTCCAGTGCTATAAAAAGGCCACCTCGTGACCTTACCAAGCACCCCACCCCTTGTGCACCACCCTCACAACCTTTTCTTTCCATGCCGAACCCTGGTATATATCTGAGAACCCCAGATGCAACCCCGGGTAGCTTTGTCAAAATATTGTGGGACTTTACCTGCAGTACCATGGGTTCTACCCAGCCACCCCAGTACGAGCTGTTCAAATCGAGAATCACCCCTTCCACCTTGGAATATTGGGCAGCAGTAGACATCCCCCCCATAGACCCCAACCAAGATCCAACGGAAGTTTCCTTCGTGGGGAAATCTATGCCCATCCCACGCCTGGCCATAGAAGCTGCTGCGAAGGAAGCGATTGCTCATCTTCGATCTACAGTACCCTATGCCCGTGAACGAGGATATTATTATTTTCCAAGCCATGCAGTACCCGGAGGAGTAACATCTTTTCCCGGTGGGCGGATTGAGAGAGACCCAGTGCTAGCCAACCTTATCCAGTATATCATCGCTCAAGAGCACTTGAACCAGCGAGTAATGGATTACCTCCAGAGTCTCGCTGATTCGAATCCTCAAATTGCCATCGGCAGACCACTGAGGCCCGACCCGGAGACACACATACATCGACTGGTCAATCCACTCCCTCCGATAGAATAAGAGTGTATCCCATTACCAGCAACATTTTCTCGGGAACCCTCCAGTTACCGTTCTCATTTTAGACGTCACTGCGGTATTTGTTATTGCAGCATTTATTATTGCGTTGTAACTTATGCATGGTGCCTCGAATATGTGCGACGACTCGAGTATTTAGTTCCTACTAATATGAGTAGTTTTCTTTGTGATAAACCATTGTAATCGCGAAAAATCTAGGAGGGAGATTTCTTTTCCCTGAGTTGCTGCATCGTTTATCCTCTCACTATATGGATTGTTTTATTCACATAGTGCCACGGCAGCAGACTCACAACCGCTCAAACACATACACTACTTGCCAAAAAACGTAACCGTGGAGTATTTGTTTTTCACAGCGGCTCTTAGCAAATCTCGAGGACGAGATTTTTCTTAAGGGGGGTAGTGTTGTGACACCCCAAAATTTTTACCTTGTTTTGTTAATTAAAATTTTGCCAGGAAATTAAAAAATTTATTTGCTGGGCTCCCTTTTGTTTTTAACCATGTTTCTCTCTTGTTATTATGGAGTTTTCCCCAAAAATAAAACTTTTCAAGTATGTTATTGGACTTGTTTAACCTCTCGGGAAAAACGTTTCTTTTATTAGTAGAACTAATTACATAATTAATTTGCTTGATCTTTATTTTCTTGAAAAATGGTTTTCCATGTTTATATGGCCATATTTAAACTACAACCATTTGATAAATTCTTTTAAAAACCCCACCAAAATTTGGAGATGTCATGTGAGGTTTATAAAACACTTTTATGCAAAAATATATTTCATTCCTTGGATATTTTGAGCTCTACACCCAATTTTCTTCTCTGGTCCAGTGGGTAATTTTGCACTGCAACTCATTTAAATATTTCTTTCTAGATTCCACCAAAATTATGGGATGTTAGTAGCAGCATATGATTCCATTTTATGCAAAAACCTAGTGATGTTCTTTTAAAATTTTGAGTGAATCAACCTCACCTTCATTCTGGCCCAACATGATGGTTTGTACAGCATCCATATTCTTGCTTGCTCTTTGGCTCTTGATTCTTTCCCCAGCTTGTAGACCACCCTACAAAACCCCTAAGTCCAGGAGCATGCAACCAGTGGAATACTTTTGGTCCATGAGATGATGCCATTTACCTCCTGTCCAGATTTGAAGTTCTGCAAAACTTGCACTAGCAAGTTTGTGCTTTTCACAAACTAACCTCACCACCCTCTTTTTCATCTAAAGAGACTAGGATATGGAAGATTTGACCACTCCAAGAAATGCCTAGGTGCCTGTGACATTTTGTCAAACACCCTGAGTGCATAGCCAGATTTGGCATGATTTCAAGTTTACATTGTGAACTTGAGCCCCCGACCAAACCACCTTGTCCCTTGATCTTCCCTCTATCACTAACCTCATCCTGTTGCTTACCAACCTCACCCGAGCGCTCTGGAGTGCCATGGCATTTCACCGAGCAGTTGGTGGGCGTGCACTAGGCGCGCCCAGAGCGCGCCAACTGCAGCCACACATCCGAAACCGTTGCGTCGCGCCCTTGGTTTTGCCACTCACTGCAGAGCCACGCCACACACTCTCCCTCTCTCCAGAACATGCCAACCAGCCCCTCGTCACGCCTCCGACAGGCCAAGAGCTAGCCGCCACGGCCTCCCGGCAGTGCACCCTGCCACGGTCGGCACCACCGAGCCACCAGCACTCGCCAGCTGCCCCCTGGAGCGGCTCAAGCTCATCCGCAGCCTCGTCCTCTAGCGCGCGTCGCCGCCACATCGCCCTATCTACAGAATGGCGGTCGCCGGCAAGCTTATCCACGGCCGCCGCGAACCGACTCAGATGCACTATAAAAGGAGGCCCCCGAGCTCAACCCCCGCATGCAGGCAGCCTCACACCATTCCGCTCGTGCCCCCTTAGCCGTCAATCGAAGAGAGAGAGAGTCGTCTTCTTCCTCTCCGGCAACTCCTGCCGCCGCCACTGCCCCAGCCATTCCGGCACCACCAGGACCTCCCCCTCTCCACTCTCTCCACCAGAAGCTCTCTCTTCCTCCCGTGAACCCTTCCCCCTGCTCGATTTTGGTCAGGAACCACCACAGCCCCAAAACCACTTTACTCCCGCCGCCACCGGCCGCCGCGAAGCTCGTCGCCGACGACTCCCTCCATCCCCATCACTCCCTCGACCACCGGTAGAACTGCCCCGGTCTTGCGGATCCATCCCTGTCCTTAGATCCCTGTGGGATGCCTCCGTTCGCCGGCGGTGATCGCCGGAGCTTCGTCTCTGTTCGGTCGAAGGAAGACAGCGCGCGCGTGGACTGGTTAAACCTGACCAGTGGGCCAGGCGGGCCCACCGTCAGTGACCCAGCGCACGGTCCACACAGGATAAGTGAAGGCATATTCCCAGAGTACGTCTTCGACGTGTATTTATCCGAAGCGTTTTCTGTTTCTATTTTATTTATTTTCTAAAACAGATTTTGACCACAACTTTGACTGGCTATAACTTTTTAAATACAACTCCAAATGAATTGATTCTTTTTCCTACCTCTCTCAAATTTGACCTAGTTTATTTTAAGATTTATTTGAAAAAAATTCAAAACAACTTTTTGTGTTGTTTTGAATTTGTGTGTTGATTCAAATTTGTTTGAAATAGGACTTTGGAGAGAGAGAAGAAAACTTTCAAAAGTTTTGGAGTGCACCCAGCCTTTCCACACATTGAAGGCAAGCATTCTGAACCCCGGCATAATATTTTTGGTGTGCTCGTTGACACGTTTATAACACCACCTCATTTCGGAGAACTTGTTATTTCATGTGATATGATCATATGCATGAATGCATATTAGTGATTTCCATGCTATTGAAAATGAACACACTTGTGATGATAATCATCCTCATGTGCCTTGCATGCATGCCGGAAGGAATCTGGGAAAACCTCTGCCTTGGGTAGGCATGAGTTTGTCGCCGGTCTCCGTCGGGACGGTTATGTCCGGTATGGCATAGTGAGGTATAGTGAGCGGTGATTCTCTTGGTTGAAATATTTTCATTATACATGTCATGCAGGGAAATTTATAAACCTCCTGAGTCGACCGTAGATTGAGTCTTGTTCCAGTAACCCCCATACTTGTTTCGTACTATCACTCATCTCTATAACAAGTATAGTACAGTTTAGTAATTTGTCAACCCCTTTCTAGCACACACCGTACAGAGGGGCCGGGATGAGGGTACCACGGCCATGGATTAAAGCCAGTCATCCGGTCAGGGGGCATGGGTGTTTTCGGTTGTAGCCGAGGGGGTAGGTTCCCCAGTTTTGCGCGCGGTATAAATTTTGTGATCCCATGCTAATCGAGGTTGTAGCCTCCCCACTTAGACTTTTGCTTAACGAGTGTCGTGGGTGATTCCAGACACCGGTGAGTTAAGCTGGTGTGTGCAAGTCAGGTGCGTTTACATTTAAAACACCATAGACGGAATTAGTCCCGATGGACTAAAGGAATCCGTTACTCGTGGGTAAAGAGTACACCCTCTGCAGAGATTAAACCTATTCGAATAGCCGTGTCCATGGTTAAGGACTACAGTCTGGGATGGGTCAAGTGTCGGTCTTAGTGTCGGTCTTCGGAGGTGAAACTGTTAAACCAGAACATGGATCGCGACTTGAGACTTATGATAATTATTATTTTTATTATGGACTAACACCTTTATAATAATTGAAATACCGAGTATCCCTGGGATGGTTTTACCTCCTGGGTATTCACTGTGATTATTTATAAGCCCTTTATGTGGTGTCGCTCAGATGCCCGATTGTGGCATGCTTGTTATTTCTTTTATAAGCCCTTTATGTGGTGTCGCTAAGACGTTTGACTGTGGCATTTCTTTTAAAGCCATGTATGTGGTGTCGCTAAGACGCCCGACTGTGGCATTACTTTTAAAGCCCTGTATGTGGTGTCGCTAAGACGCCCGACTGTGGCATTACTTTTAAAGCCCTTTATGTGGTGTCGCTAAGATGCCCGACTGTGGCATTTCTTTTAAAGCCCTTTATGTGGTGTCGCTAAGACACCCGAATGTGGCATTTCTTTTAAAGCCCTTTATGTGGTGTCGCTAAGACGCCCGACTGTGGCATGCTTGTTATTTATTTCATAATTTTAATACTACTATGTTATTGCACATTCATAAATAACATGCTTGCGTGCATCAGTATTTTTATTATCTTTTGTGTCTGACGTCGTGAGCATAAAATATTTCAGAACCATCGTTGTTATATTGTACCCGTGTTCATAATGTTTGCGAGTACATTCAAAGTACTCATTGGCTTGTCCCTGGCTATTGTCTTGGCCAGATTTCTTGCACGGAGAGGAGCGACCTTGATGACAGCCCCGGAACCCACGCAATGGTGATAGCAGCCTCGCGAAGATAGGAGTTAACCTGGTCAGTTGTTCCTGTGGGAAATGGAGTCCCATAGACACTAACGATTCAGAACCCACTTCCGCCATCAAACAGTAGAAACCATTTGTTGTACTCACAGGCCAGAATGGTCTTGTACTACATATGTTGTATTTTGCTTAGTAATTCTGTATCAAGTTGGTGCCTCATCGGCTAACAGTTATCCTGGGGCTGGTGAGCACAACGACCATTTTCTGGAATTTAATACCCGGAAAACCGGTTGCGACATCCACAAGGCATGCCCACCTAGATATTAACGAGGTAGACTAAAGTCACTCGAGTAGTACCGAGTCGTAGTATGTCCACGCCCTGTAATTGTGTGATCCTGTATCACCGTAATTAAATGTTGTTTGCTTGTGCGCCCTATTTTAAATAGTAGCCATGCATGAGTATGTTGATGTGCGATTGCATTTTTAATCTCGGTCGTAGCTGCCAAAAACCAACCTCGGCGACACAAAGTTTGTGCTACGAGTAAAACTTTCTGGTTTCAACTAACAGGAATGATATTCTCGAAAAACAACTCTTAGAAAATCTCGAGGATGAGATTTTTCTTAAGGGGGGTAGTGTTGTAACACCCCAAAAATTTAACCATGTTTTGTTTATTAAAATTTTGCCAGGAAATTAAACTTTTATTTTTTGGATTTCCTTTTGATTTCAGAACCATTCTTTTCTTTATTATTATGGAGTTTTTACCCCAAGTGAAAACTTTTCAATCATTATTGGACTTATTTACCCTCTCAAATAAAACAAATCTTTTATCAGTGGGATTATTTATATAATTATTTTTCCCTGAGCTTTATTTCTCTAAATTGGTTTTTCATAAGTTTTAGGGTCCCATTTGCACTGCAACCTCTTGATAAACTCATTTAAAAATCCCACCAAAATTTGGGGATGACATATGATGTCCCTAAATAACTTTTATGCAAAAATATTCTTTAATCATTGGAGATTTTGAGCTCTACACCAAGATTTTAAATCTGGTCAGATTTCACTTTTGCACTGCAACCTATTTAAATATTCCTTTAAAACTTCCACCAAAATTATGGGATGTCGGTAGGAGTATATTATGCATCTTTATGCAAAAACCCATTGATGTTCTTTGAAAAATTTGAGTAAATCATCCGCATCTTCATTCTGGTTCAACTTGGTGATTTGTACTGCAACCATATTTTTGCTTGCCCTTTTCCCCTTGATTCTTCCTCCTGCTTGTAGACCACCCTACCAAACCCTTAAGTCCAGGAGAGTGGACCCATTGGAGTATCTTTAGTGCAAGCAATGATGCCATTTACCTTTTGCCCAGAACAGAAGATTTGCAAAACTTGCACTAGCAAGTTTCTGGTTTTGCCCAAATGACCTTGCCACCATCACCTACTTCTAAAGAGACACTAGCCTGGAGAGTTTGGCCACCCCAAAAAATGCCTAAGTGCCCTTGGCATTTTGTCAAACACCTTATGGGCATGATCAGTTTTGACATAGTTTCTGGTTTGTACAATGGACCTGATTGCTTTGCCTAACCACCATGTCCACTAAGCCTCTAGACTACCCTAACCTAATCATGTTAAACCCCAGCTCCACCCTAGCCTCCTAGCAAGCCCTGGATTTTCGTCGAACACCTGCTGGGCGTGCTCTAGGCGCGGCCAGAGCTCGCGTTTTTCACGTGCGTGCACCCGAGCCGCCGCGTTCGCTCGCCCCGTGCCCCTGGCCTTTGCTCGCCTGCAGAGCCACCCCAGACCTCATCCACTCAACAGAACACGCCAGCTCATCCCTGGGGACGCACAACACCGCCGTCAGTTCGGCCACGGCGGCTAGCGGCCGGCCACAGTGGGCTCCTGCCCCGGACGGCGCTGCCCGAGCCACTCAAGCGCGCCAGCTGTCCTCGGGAGCAAACTGAGCTCATCCACAAGCTTGTCCGCAAGCGCCCGTCGCCGCCATGATGCCCTGCAAGCTACAGAACGGCGGTCGCCGACGATCCTATCCACGGCCGCCGCGAACTGACCTAGCCGTGCTATAAGTAGGGGCCCCGGGCTTGTCCAGCCACTCAGGCAGCCTCAAGCCATCCCCTCAAAGCCCCCACAGCCAGTAATCATCGGGGGGAAGCCGTCATCCCCTCAAATGACTTGATTCTTTTTCTGTTGTTTCCCAAATATTGTCTAGTTTATTTTCATATTTATTTGAAAAATTTCCAAGCAACTGTTTTGTACTGTTCTTAAAGTATGCGTTATTTGAATATTTTTTTTGAAAACAGGAATTTGGATGGGAGATTATAACTTTCAAAAGTTTTGGAGTGCACCTCACCCCTCCACAACTTGAAGGCAAGCATTCTGAACCCTGGCATAATATTTTTGTGTGTTGGTTGACACGATTATAACACCACCTTAATATGGTGAACTCGTTATTCTTTTTGTGGTGATACGATCATTTGCACGAATGCATATTGGAATTTTCCTTGCTGTTGGAAATGGATATACTAGTGATGGTAATCGTCCTCGTATGCTTTGCATGCATGCCGGAAAGAAATCCGGGAAAGCCTCTGCCTTGGGTAGGCGTGAGCTTGTCCCCGGTCTTTGTCGGGACGGTTATGTCCGATATGGCATAGTAAGGTATAATGAGGGGTAATTTTGTGGGTTGAAATATATTGGTTACACATATCATGCAGGGAATTTATGAACCTCCTGAGTCGACCGTAGATCGAGTCTTGTTCCAGTAACCCCCATGCTTGTTTCGTACTACCACTTGTCCATGCCACAGGTAGGGTACAGTTCAGTAAGTTGTCAACCCCTTTCTTGGCACACACCATACAGAGAGGCCATGGTGGAAGATACCGGCTGCATCCGGTAGGCAGGCCACCTGGTCCGGGGGCATGGGTGTTTCCGGTTGGGACCGAGAGGGGGGAACCCCTTAGAGCGCGCGATATAAATTTGATCCCATGCTATTTGAGGTTGTAGCCTCCCCACTTAGAGTTTTGCTTGACAGGTGTCGTGGGTGATTCCAAACACCGGTAAATTAAGCTGGTGTGTGCAAGTCAGGTGTGTTTTCAATTAAAAGACCATAAATGGAATTAGTCCCGATGGACTAAAGGAATCCGTTACTCGTGGGTAAAGAGTACACCCTCTGCAGAGATTAAATCTATTCGAATAGCCGTGTCCATGGTTAAGGACTACAATCTGGGATGGGTCAAGTGTCGGTCTTAGTGTCGGTCTTCGGAGGAGAAACTACTAAACCAGAACATGGATCATGACATGTGACTTATGATGATTGTGATTATTATTGTTATGGACTAACACTTTATATTATTAGATTTATTAAGTATCCCTGGGAAGGTTCTACCTCCTGGCTATTCACTGTGATTATTTTTCTTACAAGCCCTTTATGCGGTGTCGCTCAGACGTCCGACTGTGGCATGCTTGTTATTGGTTTACTTTATAAGCCCTTTATGTGGTGTCGCTCAGACGCCCGACTGTGGCATGCTTGTTATTTACTTTATAAGCCCTTTATGTGGTGTCGCTCAGACGCCCGACTGAGGCATGCTCGTTAATTACTATCCTTTCAAGATGTCGCTTCAGACATCCGATCGGTGCATTTTATTACTACTTTGTTATTACATATTCATGTTACATATAAATGACCTGCTTGCATGCATCAGGGATTTTATTTTTATGACTGACGCTGTGATCGTAGAATGTTTTCAGGGCATGATTATCGTTTGTTATATTATACCCGTGTTCATAATGTTTGCGAGTACATTCAAAGTACTCACTGGCTTGTCCCTGGCTATTGTCTTGGCCAGATTTCTTGCATGGAGAGGAGCATTGCGATGACAGCCTCGGAACCTAAGCAACGGTGATAGCAGCCTCGCGAAGATAGGAGTTAACTTGGTCAGCTGTTCCTGTTGGAAATGGAGTCCCATAACACTAATGATCCACAAACTGCTTCCGCCGTCAACCACTAGAAACCATTTGTTGTACTCATAGGCCAGAATGGTCTTGTACTACATATTTTGTATTTTGCTTGGAATTTCTGTATCAAGTTGGTGCCCCATCAGCTAACAGTAATCCTGGGGCTGGTGAGCACAAGGGCTATTTTCTGGAAATTAATATCCTGAAAATCCGGTCCTGACAAACTTGCCATAACTAAATACACCAGTTTAGTGGTCACACTGAAGACAAGCGATGGATATAAGTTCCAAGTTGGGTTCATGAACCAAGAAGGTCGCTGCTTTTTATTAGCCGAACATGGATAAACTTTCTCAAGTGTTATGGACTGAAAGTTGGCGCACGAATGTTGATGGAAATAGCAAAACCTTGTCTCATCTTCACTGTGATCTTCCACCCCAACATCATTCTAGTATTTCATCCATGTTAATTTTGTATCTGGTTCTTGCTTGTTGCCTCGATTACTTCTTAATCCACCTATATTTTTTCTAACTAATCTCAATTTAACTTTAGAAGTAGCAACGATTTATGATTCCCTTCTCTCACAAAGATGCTACTTCTAACTAATATTTCTTATAATTGGTGGCACATGTAGGTTATTTCAAAGTTAAGCACGATACTCATTTGTTATTCTATAAGAACTCGACTATTACTGATGGCACTGAAGTTGATTAGGACGACATCCACAAGTTCATATACTTTAGTGATCGTCTTGAGGTCCATGTGGGGCGTTTCAATGGTGGAAGGCCACGTGGCATATGTGTGCCACTGCTGCACACGTTGAACAGGTCCAACTGTGTCGACAAACTTATGGTACAAGCTGTTTTCTATTATATATGTTGTTCATAAACTCTTGCTTATAGACAGTTTTACAACTATGGTCTTCTTGAAACTGAAACTGCCCAGTTCTATAGTTCATATACAAATGCCTGACCATGGTCGGGTCAGACTTGCGCTTGGTCACAACATGATGTTTATGTCAACCTACTCTATTCCCCTTGGAGGTGAAAAGATACTTATTCATGGGTGGTCTCAAATAATGAAGGCCCGTCCATCTTGGAGAATAGGACAGAAGGTTATGCTCATGCTTTTCCATGGCTGTAAAGCGAATATCCTGTTTATTGACCACATTGCAAGTTGAATCCACTTTCAGAAGGTTGTGGATGCGCGGGTGGCACCTGGGCCTTGTCCTAGGGCTTGGTGGCCTCACCCTTGGTTAACTCTAGGCAAAGTAGCACTGTTCGAGGCGTGCTTTGTACGGCTCAACCTGTATAAGTACTCATACTGCTTTCAACTATAGTTGTTAAGTGCCTCATCTGGTTTCAGTTAAGGTTGTTAAGTACTCATGCTGCTTCTACAGTCTATCGTGTTTCTTCAGTCTTGTCTTCCTCTAGCCGCCAAAACTAAACCAGCGCTAGCGGGGCCGCCTGCTTCCACCTCCCACGGCTGGCTGCTCCTCAGCGCACACACCACTGCCCCACCGTCTCTAAACCGTTAACGCTGACGTCTGAGGCCTTGCCATCGTCCTCCGCATGCTTTGGTGCACTCGTCGTTGCGCCGCTCTCTCGCATTGTCATCATGGTCAACAAACAAGAGGAATCGGGAGAGGACTGTACGTGGAGAGGATAGCTGTAGGGGCCCACCATGTCCATGGTCGTACGCAAGGAAGTTCCTCAATTTTTGTTATATATACTCCATTGTTAGCGTATGGAAAACAAAAATGCTTCCTCTTAGTGGTTTCCTGACATCTAGGACCCACGACATTGTTAGCATATATAGTCAATAGACAAGAGGATAGCACAAAATCGGCTAACACCTGGGACGTAGTTGCTTGAGCAGTATTTTATTATTATTGTTGAGACACAGCAGGGTTTCAACTGGGTTGTGGCCCATCTAGCCCATAGTTATATTTTATGTTCACCACATGACCAACCCAGCTATTTTTTCTTTGTGAAAACGAGCCCAATTTATTTTTTCGGAAGAATACCCAATCCAGGCCTACTAATTTTTCTACGCCCTGATGGACTGCAACTCTTTCAAGACGGCTGCAAATCTTGGAAGTAATATGAAATGGGCTGTAAATATAAAAAACAGATGACAAATTGGCAATTACTTTATAATTTCTGAATTTTTTCACATTTATTCCAATTTCACTATGCTTTAACCTAATTTAAATATATCCTCAAAGTACTTTAAAGCTGGCTCGACCTTTCGGTATTAAAACTAGTTTGGACACCACGGAAATATGCAAAATTTTGTTTAAATTTTTAACCCTGGCCCAGGCCAACAAAAAAAGGACTGCAATAAATTGCGTAAGAAGTTGCAATGAGCTATGAATTATTAAAAAAATAGGTAACGGTCTGACTTGTGGGCCTATTAAGTTGACGCGTATGCAAGATTTTTTTACTTATTATATACGTCATCAAGCGATTCTAGCCGACGTAACCGTTGGATGTCAATCCAATGGCCGTCGTGCTTCTTCAATCTCTGATCTTCTTGCTCCAGCCGCCAAATCCAGCGCCGGCGGGACCGCCTGCTCGCGCCTCCCATGCCCGGCTGTGCTGCCGCGTAGGCCTCACCGCCCCCTACTACTCCCACCGCTTGCTAGGCCATCCCTCTACTCACTCACATCCCTCCACTATTGTGGCTTCGCCGCCTCCGGGTCATTCCCTTCCTGGGTCTCGCCGTCGTCCATCATACTGGTGTTCTCGGCACGACGTGATCAATGTTGTCAACAAACGACAACATCGGAAGAGGGATGTACATGGAGAGGCTGACAGTTGGGACCCACATGGTCCATGGCCGCACGCAAGCAAGTACCTCCTTATTACGCCAAAAAGAATGAATCCTCCCAATGATAGCTGGGACCCACCAGCTGTATCTTGGCAAGGAGGGAAGTGCCTCCTTATTAAGCGAAAAATAATGAGTGCTCCCCATGATAGCTGGGGCCCACCAGATTTGGAGGTTGACTTGTGGCCCTACTAAGTTGACGCGTACGGAGGGCGTTGTCAACTTAGTCAACAAACGATTCTATCACCAGGATCATTGGATTGTTAACATCCGACGGTCGTCCTGCTTCTTCAACCTCTCATTTTCTTGCTCCAGCCGTCCAAACCACCGTGTGCTCCTGCCTCCCATGGCCAGCTGTGCTACCGCGGAGGCCTCACCGCCCCCACTACTCCCAACGCTGCCCAGGCCATCCCTCTACTCGCCCACAACCCATGTTATTCTGCAGCGACGGTAACCTCACACCACAGTCGAACCAGTCAACCCTCATACTCCTCTCCGCGTGGGCATCCACTACCGCGTCTTCCCCGGCTCTGTGTCGTCCCCTTCCTAAGCCTCACCGTCGTCCACCGCCTTGGTGGTCTCGGCATGGCATGGTCATTGTGGTCAAGGAACGACTTCCATCGGAAGAGTACTGTACGTGGAGAGGCTGACAGCTGGGTCCATGGCTGCGGCATGGAAGTGCAACATTATTACACGTAAAACAATTATTCCTCCACCTGATAGCAGGGACCCACCGGACAGGCCACCATATTTTGCAAAAAAAATGTTTCCCTCCTGACTGCTAGGACCCACTAGCTACATTTTCGCACACAAGGAAGTGCGTCCATATTACGAGAAAAAAATGATTTCCCCACTGACAGCTGGGACCCACCAGCAATAACTTCACATGCAAGAAAGTTCCTCCTTATCCTCCCTCACAGTCGGGACCCACCTGGTCGAAGCGTATGTTGCAGGCTGTAGTAATTAACCGTGGCCAAGTAAGGAAGGGCACGTGTCGTAGTAGAGGCGCAGACGTAGCATGTGACGCAGTCCCGTCAGTATCGTGTACACGTATGTACAGCCAGTGTGCAATAAAGTAAATACAGCCACGTATGTACATACAGGCGGGGTCTCAAACGCCTACTCGCACATACGTACGACCAGGGCTCGTGTACATGGAGAAGTAGCGGAGAGCGGCGACGGCGTCCTGTTCATCTGCACTCAACCGGCTGGGTCGGAACGGAGAAACTGCCTCATGTTCATCGGGAGGCAATGAAATGCGTCCTATTCATCAGCAGCCAACCGGCTTGGATGGAACAGCCGAAACGAGGCCTGGCATACAGTAGAATAGAGGAAACGGCCTTCTGTTCGACGTCCTACGGTCAAAACGGGATCCTGTTCACCAGGAGGGGAGTGGTGTACCGCAAAACGGAGGAAACGGACTTCTCATCGACCTCCTACGGTTGGAACGGGGTCCTGTTGATCGGGAGGGGTGTGGCATACCGCAAAATGGAGGAAACGGACTTCTCTTTTACCTCCTACAACTAGTACAACGGGGGGCTAAACAAACGGTTTTTAACCCCTTCCGCGACGCCATTTGGAACCGTCTCCTAGTGAGTGCGGGCGATAGGGGGGTCCTTCCCACACGACCCAGAAACAATCCGGGATATGCCCTCCTGGCACACACGCTCAGCAAAATGAGGTCGTGTGCGACCGGCGAGCGCTCAAATATGGAAATACATGCGGTAGAGCTCAAAAAATACAATTATACAGGCGAAATCATTTCCAGTCACAAGTAAATCCCACAAAGTCAGTAACCGCTAAACGTTTCCATTCATATATACAACCCACACAGTCGCTCCAAGGAAAATGTTTCTGTTCACAAGTACATCACACACAATTTTCCCCCATTAAATCATTTGTGATAGTTTTTCCATTGCACACGGTATTAACAATTTTATCGTTTGCGTTATTGAATGCATCACACACGGTGCGTAGAAGAAACTTTGTGTCAAGGGCTGTCCAACACTCACAATTTCTATATGGTAACGTTTGTGCCAGGTGGCCTAACGCACATAGTTTTTAAGAGGAAGTCGTGTGTGATTGTGCATTAATCTAAGATGGTTTATTCCGTGAAACTGTGTGTGTTATTGCATGCATCGCACACGATGTTTTCTCAATAACCGCTTGCAATAGAAAATCCCAATTAGCAGGCTAATTATCCGATTATTAATAATCCATTTATTAATCTAATTGATATTTCATATTAAGCACACAATATATTTCATTTTCATAATTGAAATACATCAGAGTACAACATCATATAGCTTCAGCACTCAGCTACCCCATTATACAACTACACCAGCACCAAGTTTCACATGCAACATGCATGTAGAACCTTTCGAAATTAGCATCATAGACGGTACACAGACAGATGCATCTCATCTGGAAAACTGTTGAAGCGGAAGGCGAATATTGAACCTTCATTCATGTTGATGGTCTTTGCAACTTTAGGCCAGTACCTGTGGATGATTTACCGTCCATCCTTCATCCTCTTCAGGAAAACTTCAATATTGAACCGTGGGTGTTGTATGAATACCTTCCTCGCCTCCTGACCATACCGGTGGTTTGAGAGGTAATCATTAGTGAGCTGCTTTGGAAAGGCCTGAAAACAAGGATGTGCATAATTTTTCTTGTGTCAACATAGAACAACAGGAGTGTTTTGTTTAATTTTGGAATTTTTCGGGGTTCGTTTTGACATTTTTATACATTAATTGGGTTTTCCAAGCATTTTATGTGCATAATTCAAATTTGAACTACATGCACATGCTCCAGTGCATATAAACTGGTTGAAAAATCAAATATGTGTCCTTGGCTGCATGCTTAGGTCCCATGCAAGAAATGGGAATGAATTTCAAACACCCTTCCACCGTCACACGTCCTCAACATTGTGATACCTAGTTTTTAAATTCTAGTAAATCCAAAAACTCATTTGAAATTCATGAAACTTGGGATGATATCATGGGGCGGCATCAACATGCCATGGTAAAAATGTTGTCCCATTCGGGGCAGGTTTGGGTATAAGCTTCTCACAAACCAGATCTTCTCACAACAAGCGTGATGGTTTTGGTAGGGAACATGCCACCTTTGGGGACGAAACGATATCCATTGCCTCTTATTGCTTTCAAAAACTTTCTAGTGTCAACATAGAACAACATGAGTGTTGTGTTTAATTTTGGAATTTTTCAGGGTTCATTTGGACATCTTTACAAATTAACTGGGTTTTCTAGGCATTTTATGTGCATATAAATTGGTTGAAAAATCAAATATCTATCCTTCGGTGCATGCTTATGTCCCATGCAAGAAATGGGAATGAATTTCAAACTCCAGGGCACTGTTGATTGCCGGCAAAACGTCGAGATACTTTGTTTCTAAATTCTAGTAAATCCAAAACTCATCTGAAATTCATGAAACTTGGCATGCTAACATGGAATGGCACCCGACATGCTGTGGTATTTTTCGTGTCCATTTTGAGAGAAGCCACACTCGAATAACAGCCAACAAAGGCATTTTGAAACAAATAGCTACCACTGTAACATCTCAAATGTTTTGTATAATTTAAGTTGTGTGTGTCCTGTTAACCATTCACGTGACGCCACACCTCACTCTTTTAATGGCTAGGAGATGCCATGCGGACAGGTGTTTGAGTGCTTGACTAAACGGGGGGCGTGTGAGTTGTACTTCAATGCGGAGGCTCACCGAGAAGCGTGCGAGCTATACGCCGCGCAGGCTCACCGGGAAGCGAGCCCTTTGACTTCCATGGCCATTCGCCTTGCTGGCATCCTCTACATTAATGGCGTCCAAGCCACAGTTTAATACGGTTTTTAAATATAGAACACTCATCGTAAACATTATAGTTAGAACACATGTATGGAAAACCGACAACTTCCCCAGGAAGCTGAGGGAAAATGTGTCGAGCAGGATTTGTGCAGCTCTTGATCGCAAAAGTTTTAGTTAGAACACCCATATGCAAACCGACAGCTTCCCCAGGAAGCCAAGAGAAAATGTGCGGAGCGGGATTTTCTCCAGCTCTTGATAGCAAATGTTTTAGATAGAACACCCGTATGCAAAGTGAGAGCTATGGTCTTCCCCCTTAAGTCGAGCGAAAATTCACAGCGCGGGATTTGTGCATCCCTTCAACGCAAACGGTTGTTTTGGATGACCCGTGTGCAACCACATACAAACAATTTGGTAAGATTTGCAGTTGTCATATTTGGTATGTTACCATTTGTCAAACTGGAAAGATTGACATTTGTTCATCTAGTAACATTGCCATTTGCCAATCCTTGTAACACTGCGATTTTTCAAAATATGCAGCTAAAAATCACTAGCACTATCTAATTTTTGCAACTAAAATCACTAGCACTATCTAATTTTTATTCATTAACTGAATTTTCAATGCATTTATGTGCATAATTCAAATTTAAACTACATGCACATGCTCCAGGGCACCGTTGATTTGACAGCGGGCTATGCAGTTCCCGATACAGCTTTAATGCAAACGAGGGAAAGGGTAGCGGTTCCCGAAATGTTGAACGGCCAATGAGGCATCCTCCTTCAATTTGCATTTTGTGAATGAATGAGGGAAGTAATTGGAGGAGGACCGAGAAAAAAAGTTGCACGATGTGAATGCAACGCAGTTTGCACTCATATAAAGGCGCCCCTCCATTCCAATGCATCTACCACATCTTACGCACCTAAACATTTGCCGAAGCACCTACACTAATAAGCGCAAAAGTGCTCACTCCAGACCCATGGCAGCGATGCGTGCAAGCGGCCAGCGGGTGTGCCAGATGGTCCACGATACTGGCCCTCGGCATGGCACCATGGATCATCTCCAGACGGTGTTGGCGACCGGTTGGTGGATGGTCGCCGTCGACACCAGCTACAACCCTCAGTTGGACCAGACGATCGTTCGCACCACCAATAGGTTCACCGTCGTCAACAAGCTCGCGGACGACATCTCCATACTCCTCCAGCCCACGCGCCCGGGCTCCTCATTGCCTGCCACCCTAAACGGCCTCCATGGTCGGAACCTCTTTCAAGCACTAGTGGCCCTGCGACTGCCCGCCGACACCATGAAGAATGTCCACCTAGAGGTCGTGCTCACTGCGAGGCGCCTCGCCCTGCAAGAATCCGTTGACCTACACATCCATGTGTATGAACAAATCGTGTACATAGGTATCTACAATGTCAGTGAGGACGCTACGGTGTTGACCTTCTTCAGCCGGCTGGAAGCCTTGGATGCCTTTACTTAGAAGCACCTTGACCTCGCCACAAAAGCCGCTGGTCCTTAGCCACCGGTCGGTGGATCGGCACACTGAGTTGAGGAGGAGGAGGTCATACGCTGACGGATGCATCTTTCTTCTTGCCTCCTGTAACCACCATTGCGATTGCATCATCGTGGCCTTAATTCTTATTGTTCTATTGCATTCTCATACCAGTCAATACAGACATGTGTGATCCCTTTGCTTAATTATATGCGTCACTGTAACTAGTACTGTCACACCCTAGCTAGTTCATGCATTAGAGTGTTGCATCATGTCTATTCTTTCATCAGAAACCTGAAATGGGGATGACAGAACCCCCAGCCCCCTCTGAAACCAACTAGGGTTTACTAAAAACTTTTTCAATGAACCTGAAATGCCCTTCTAAAATGCCCATCATTTTTTTCTTGGTTCAGAACCTCTGCCAAAAGTGATGCACATTTTCCTAGGTCATCTTAGGGTCTTTGAATTAAATCATAAATATTTGAATTTGGGCATTTAAAATTATATAAAATATTCAGATGCTCAAATATCTCCAAACTAAAATGTTTCATGTTGGAAATAATCCAACTATGGACCAGGAGTAATTTGGTGATTTTAGGAGTTGCCTAAGTATATTTAATAATTCAACAAAGTTGCAGAAGTATTAAAAAACAGAAAATAGGGAGTAACAGGGAAACTTACCTGGCGCCCAGCACCCGGCCCACCTGCCGGCCCATCCCAGCGCCGCTCCAGCGAGCTGCTTGCCGGCCAGGCAGGCAGGCAGGTGCCCGACGGCGACCGCAGCGCGCGCCACGCAGCTGGCTATCGCCCTGCTTCACCTCCTCGCCTTGGGGCTGGATGGATGAACTCCACGTCGCGCCGTGAACCTCCAGGACACCTCCATTCTCCCCCAACTCCTCTCTCTCACGCTTCCCCGCCATGGCCGACGCCATCGCCGCCACCCCCTCGCTGTAGCCACGCCCTCCGTCAACCCCACGCCGTGCCGCCGTGTCCAGGAGCTCCGCCACCCTCCTCTCCTTCGAGCAAGCCGAGCCCCGAGCGCTTGCAAGGCCTGAGCCCACCGCATCGACCTCGACCGAACCGCCATCGCCGGAGATCCCCTTCAACGCCGTCGTCGCTCCGGCCCGTCCCCGGCCGCACCAAGTGCTTCGTCGAACTCCCCGTGAGCTCAGCCATCTTCCCCTCCCTTCTTTTCTTGCTCCCGAGCTGTGTAGTGACCTCCCGGAGCTCAACCGCACCCACCGCCGCGGAGCTCGTCGCCGACGTGCTCCCGGTCACCCTCCGGCCACAAACTGGTGTCCATCATGCTCACCACGTCACGTAGCACCTAACCAGCTACTCCCCGCACCTCACCGACCCCTCTAGCGTCAAGTTCGCCTTCGGCCGAACTCCGGTGGCCGCCAAAGTCATCGCCGGCGCCAACTCCGGCCACCCCGAACCCAACGGACTCCACCAAGAGCTGCGGCTCCTCCCCAGCTCCACTCCGATGGCCTCCGCGACTCGTTTGGTTGCCGGAACGGCCAAAACCACTTCCGCCGCCGCGTCGGGCTCGCCGGCGGCTAAACGCCGGTGCAGCCGACCTGGGTTTGACCGCGGGTGGGCCCTGGTTGACTCCGATGAGTCAATGACAGGTGGGGCCCAGCCCTGTTAATTAAATAGGTTTAGTTTTAATTAAACTTTAACTAAACTAATCACACTGACACGCGGGACCCACTGTCAGGTTTGACCGGACCGTGTCCCGTTGACCCGCTGATGTCACACTGACGTCAGGCTGACGCAGTAATTGATTTTCTGGATTTATTCTAATATAGGAAATTCTACAATATAGTTTAAACTTCAAAAATTCATAACTTTGAATCTGTAGCTCCAAATCAGACAAATTATATATGAAAAATGATCAGAAAAATCCAATCTATCCATCTGTACTATTTTCATGCATGATTAAACAAGTTAACTTGATGTTTAATGCAGAACAAGGTAAAACACTTTAAAGGGCCATGTATGAGTTTGAAATTTGAATCTTTGGTTCAAATTGGTTCAAACCCTTCTGGTCTTAGTTGCATTAGCCCAACACACTCATATTGCCATGTTTCATGCATGCATCATATTGTCGTACATTGTTTGGTGATGGTTGTGTATCGGTGTTCTTTGCGGCAGGTTCTGCCTCCGAGGAGTACCGTGATTACCCTAGCGAAGAACCATATCAGTGCATCGAACCATCAGGCAAGCAACCAACCATTTGATCATATCGATACAATCCCATGTGCTCGCTCCTACTCTCTTTTACTGCATTAAGACAACGCGTTTCAAACTGCTGTGTGCTACGGTAGTTGAACCCACTTCCTCGGCATGACCTGTCATTGCCACAGTAACTAGATGAAACCCACTAGCATGTGTAGGAGTTGATTGAGCCATATGTATGTGTTGTTCCTACCTTGCTATGCCTGCTATGCTAAGAGTCGTGTCAGGTCTGGTTCATCTGGGTGATGGGCTAGAGTGAAATGGTTATGTCGGTAATGAGAGTGGTGTGGTGAACACGATTTGGTAAAGGTATCGATGAGAGGCCATGTAGGAGTACATGGTGGGTTGTTTCATTGAAGCCGACCTTAAGCACTGAGATCTGTATGTGTGATTTAAGATACAGCTACTACCATGCATTGGGCCCTGAAATATGACCCCTCTCGACTTCTTATTCACCCTAGTTCTCTGTCCAGGAGTTGCAAGTAGTTTCTGGTGTTTGTAGCCTACTGGAGGCCGTGGACAGCGCTGACCGTAGGGGTGGGCTGTGATGCGGTAGGTACGTGGCACGGTGTACCGAATACCCGTTAGGTATCTCGGGAACCCTGTTCACATCGTTTGGGGCTGTGAGCGAAACCTCGGCCAGATCTCCTCATGGATGGAACCCGAATAGGCGATAAACCTGGACTAGAGACTTAGGTGTTTAGGTAGGTCGTGGTCTACACCCACGTCGGCTTTCGCTTGAAGTCTGCCGAGCACATGTCGTGTGCAGACGCTAAGTGGTGGAAACATGTATGAAGAAGTACACCCCTGCAGGGTTATCATGATCTATTCGAATAGCCACGTCCGCGGTAAAGGACTACTTGGTTGCCTATACAGTTCATAGACAAGTAAATGGAAACTACTAAAAGCCTCAAGATAAGTGTGAGTGCCGAGGATGGCTCTTCTGTAGGAAGACGGAGGTGGATCCTCGGTAGTGTATTGAAGTGGTGAGTAGTGGACTCGTGTGCGCAAAACCATTTCAAGTTGGAGTCTCGTAGGATAGCCTAGCCAATAGTCAAAGCTGGCTTGCTGCAACAACTCCACTAGCCCTTCTTGATAATATGCATGTATGTAGGATCTGATGTAAGTCTTGCTGAGTACCTTTGTACTCATGTTGCTATAATCTACATTTTTACAGAAGACGCTGCAACCCCTTCTGATGGGTTCTTCGTAGACGTTGACATCAATGAGTAGGCTAAGGCCCAGGTGGTGATCCTGAGCTTGTGAAGGACCACGTAGTATAGCTAGGCTTTCCAAGCCTCCTTTATTTTACTAGTTGTCTGTACTCAGACAAGTTACTTCCGCTGCTGGTTTGTATGACTGTATGACTTGAATGTTGGGTCGTGTGACCCGTACCTATGTGTATGTTATGTATGGCTCCCCGAGCCTTAAATAAAGTGCTTGTGTCGTAGAGTCATGCTGTGATGCCTTGTTGTATTTGCACATATCGAGCATATTGTGTGTATGATTGAAATGCTTGGTATGTGTGGGATCTGACTATCTAGTTGTTTATCCTTAGTAGTCTCTCTTACCGGGAAATGTCTCCTAGTGTTTCCACCGAGCCATGGTAGCTTGCTACTGCTCCGGAACACTTAGGCTGGCCGGCATGTGTCCTTCTTCGTTCCTGTGTCTGTCCCTTCAGGGAAATGTCACGCATTGGGTACCGGAGTCCTGTTAGCCCGCTACAGCCCGGTTTACCGGAGTCCTGTTAGCCCAGTGCTACAGCCCGGACCCACTTGCTGATGACCGACACGTTCGAAGCTGGGTCATGGATGCCTGTCCCTGTAAGTCTGTGACACTTTGGGTTTACGACTAGTCATGTCAGCCCGGGCTCCTTATCATATGGATGCTAGCGACACTACATATACGTGAGCCAAAAGGCGCAAACGGTCCCGGGCAAAGGTAAGGCGACACCCGTGGGGATACCGTGCGTGAGGCCGCAAAGTGATATGAGGTGTTACAGGCTAGATCGATGTGACATCAAGTCGGGGTCCTGACAGCGTTGGTATCAGAGCCGGACTGCCTCTAGGATCTCCAAGCCAAACTGGTCGATGTTGAGTCTAGAAATTCTTTAGTTATATGTAGGGGAATTGTTTGTGGGTTGGAACGTAAGGCTCTTTTTACTCCTTTATCTTATGACATTATGATCTGAGTCGGTCTATTCTTCCACCGGGGGTTAAGGAATTAGGATCTTTTCTCTCTATCAGGTTCACGTGTTACTAATCAGTAGTACCTTATAGGTTTGATGGATACAAGCCTAGTTCAGTTCTACTACCACATTATGTTGTTGGGATGGACTCAGAACTTGATATGATGTTGTTGAGTGTGTATGAAATCCTTTGTCAAATGTCTCAAAATCCTTTTTGAGCATTTACAGCTGTTATGCTGTCGAAATTTTGCTAGGAATTCTAATGCCTTTGCATTATGGTTGTGCTTTCAGATGGCCACTCGCGACCTCAATCAAGTGGTTCGCCTGACTCGATGCCTAGATGTACCCGGCCATACCGCCATGTTGGTCAGGGTAATGACTGAGGCTGGATACCGTTGGTATCCTAAGTACACGGTCGAAGAGCAATTTCGAGACTTTAATCAAAGCCAGTATCTCTGCACTGTCAGGATATTTCCATCTTATCCTGGATCCACCGAGCCCGTTCACTGCTCCTATGGACTCGGGGTTACTATTGAGATGGCTATGCAGGATGCCGCCTATTCTATGATGACCATCATGCGAGTCAGGACTGGCCTATTTCGGGACTCTGATTTCCGGTATATGCCAGCATCACTTCCGGGAGCACAAGGGTATCTCCAGGCTATCTATGCTGACCCCACTCAGGAGGATTCACGGACTCGCACCACTGCTGAGATGCTCGAGGATAAGGACCGTGAAAATCGGGCCTTGAGGCTAGAGCTTTTCAATACCCGTGCTGACCATTCGGCCACATTGACTCGGTTTGCACCGGCGGTGCATGCTGGATATTCGGATATGCGCGATCTCTATCCTGTGAGATCTGCTCTGCCAGACGTGATGGGTTGGCGTGATGTAGGAGGCATCACCCCACCTCGCGATCCCCGCAGGCCACCGTCTGTTGGTCCAAGACCTCATCCTAGCCCCTATGGTCCACAAGCTCCACGAGATCGTCTGTTCCCGGATGATCATGTTGAGCTTCCAGGCTATGGAGGTGACTTCTACGAGGACTACTACGGATCGGTCTGAGTTAGTGGCAGTATCACTAGTTCGTACTAGCTGTGTCGTCTATTGTCCTGCGTGATTCGTGGGATATGACCTAGGTTGTACCGCTTTCCGGAGGTGTAGAAAAATAATGTATAGGAGCTTGGGATGCCTCCGATGTGATGTAATCTTCCTTTCACCGTAATAGTACCTTGTTTGGTCTTGTACTAAACCTTGTATGGTGTGTATGACGATGGAATAAAAGAAGCAGTTTCTGTATCTACCATGTCATACGGATGATCATCTTGCATTCCGAGTTATTCCTTACATTCTGTATCCTATGTCGGAATCTTATCGTTCTGACTAAATCATTGTCTTGTTTACCTAGGATGGTCAACACGCGCAATAACCCTGCTCCTCAAGAGCAGGCCGAAGGCAGTGAAGTCAGGAATGCAAATCTGCCTCATCCTCCTTCCCTAGCCGAGGTTATGCTGGAAGCCGAGAGAAACAAGCGGGAGACCAACCGTTTGATGGAGCGTATTGAACAGAACACAGCACACCATCAGAGAAATAACTTGGTGTCACTCAGTGATTTCATCAAGTTACATCCACCCACGTTCCACCACTCCGTCGAGCCTCTCGACGCTGATGACTGGCTTCACAGTATTTCTCACAAACTGCGTTCCATGCTAGTAGCTGAGGCTGACAAGGTCACCTTTGTTGCATATCATCTTGAAGGCCCCGCCAGTCTATGGTGGGAGAATTATGGAGCTATGCGCCCAGCGGGCCATGTCACTACTTCGGCTGAATTCAGCGAGGCTTTCCGTGAACATCACATTCCGGAGGGTCTCATGGACCGTAAACGTGAGGAATTTTGCACTTTCACTCAGGGCTGACTCCCTGTGGATGCTTACAGCAGGGAGTTCGGTAACCTCGCACGATATGCCACTGAGGAAGTTTCTACTGATGCCAAGAAGCAAGCAAGGTTCCGTAAGGGACTTAGTCCTGAGCTTCGCCGCGACCTCCGACTGCATGAGTGCACATCTTTTCAGAAGCTTGTTAACAAGGCCATCAGTGCTGAGACTGGTCAGACTGATTATGACGCAACACGCAAGCATGGCCGTGACGTGGGTTCCTCATCCGGTGCTGGTCCTCAGAAGCGTCGCGTGTGGGTGCCTAACACTGCCCTGCCACCCAGGTTCACACCGAGGCCATCCCTCCAGGTGCCTCGCCCCGTTCAACAGTTTGCACCAGCCAATCCCTATGGTGGTCCAACCAACAATGCTCCTCCACGCGCCAGTTCTGTGACTTGCTTTAAGTGTGGGGAATCAGGCCACTATATGCGCGAGTGTCCCCAAACCAACCCCAACCAACCTGCTAAAGCTGTTGGCCGTGGCAAGCCGACAGGTAAAGTGTTCCACGCCAAGCCGGCCATCGCTACACGTGGCCATGTCAACTGTATCTCTGCCGAAGAAGCTCAAGAGGATCCCAACGTCGTTCTCGGTATGCTCCTTGTTAATTGCCACCCGGCATCTATTCCTTTTGATACAGGAGCATCTCATTCATTTATATCCGAGAGCTATGCTCGTCTGCATAACACCACATTCTGTGAGATGCCCACCTCTATGGTAATTCAAACTCCGGGATCCAAATGGCAAACCTCTAGGGTAAGTCATGGAAATGAAATCCAAGTCGACAGACTTGTTTTCCTTGCATCTTTGATAGCTCTTAAATCTTCAGATATTAATATCATCTTGGGTATGGACTGGATGTCAGCCCATCATGCCAAAATTGATTGCTTCTCTAGGACTGTTCAACTCACCCATCCCTCGGGGAAGATAGTCAATGTCTTGACCCGAATAGCCAAACGACAGTTATATTCTCTTAACGCCAGCCCTTTGCCAGATCTTGAGGACGTTCCGGTAGTCCGTGACTTCCTGGATGTCTTCCCAGAGGAATTGCCAGGTGTTCCACCTGACAGGGATGTTGAGTTCGTAATAGACCTCATTCCAGGAACCGTTCCGATTGCTAGAAGACCCTATAAGATGGCACCACTAGAACTAGCCGAGCTTAAGAAACAACTCGATGAGTCCTTGAAAAAGGGTTTCATCCGACCTAGCTCATCTCCGTGGGCTTGCCCCGTCCTCTTCGTCAAGAAGAAGGATGGTACGGACCGGATGGTTGTAGATTATCGACCTGTCAATTTGGTCACAATCAAAAACAAATATCCGCTCCCCAGGATCAACGACCTGTATGATCAGCTCGCTGGATCCTCAGTCTTCTCCAAAATGGATTTGAGGTTGGGCTACCATCAAATCAAAATCAGGAACGGGGACATTCCTAAAACGGCCTTTGTTACTCGTTATGGCCAATACGAGTACACCGTCATGTCCTTCGGTTTAACCAACGCTCCAGCCACCTTTTCTCGGTTAATGAACTCAATCTTCATGGAGTATTTGGATAAATTCGTCGTGGTTTACCTCGATGATATACTCATCTACTCCAAGAACGAGGAAGAACATGCCGAACATCTAAGGCTAGTGTTGAAGAAACTTCGAGAGCATCGCCTTTATGCCAAATTTTCTAAATGTGAATTTTGGTTGTCAGAAGTGACCTATCTGGGTCATGTAATATCTGGTAAAGGTATTGCTGTTAACCCTGAGCGAGTTCAAGCCGTCCTTAATTGGACTCCACCTAAATCGGTCAAGCAAGTTCGGAGTTTCCTTGGCCTAGCGAGCTATTGTCGTCGCTTTGTCGAGAACTTCTCCAAAGTTGCTAAACCTCTAACCGAACTCCTCAAGAAAGATAAAAAGTTCGAATAGACTCCACAATGTGAGCACAGCTTTCAGGAACTGAAAAGACGCCTGACTTCTGCTCCCGTACTGGTACCGCCAGACTTCTCTAAGGACTTTGTTATCTACTGCGACGCCTCGCGACAAGGACTAGGTTGCATTCTCATGCAAGATCGACACGTAGTTGCTTACGCTTCACGGCAATTGCACCCACATGAGGAGAATTATCCTACTCATGATCTAGAGCTTGCAGCTGTAGTCTATGCACTTAAAACCTGGCGACATTACCTCCTCGGTAATCGTTGCAAAATATTCACAGATCACCAAAGTCTGAAGTACATCTTCACCCAACCGGATTTGAATCTCAGGCAAAGACGTTGGGTCGAGTTGATCACAGATTTCGACTTAGGAATAACTTACACCCCAGGGAAAGCCAACGTCATGGCTGATGCGCTAAGTCGTAAATCTTATTGTAACAACCTGATGTTACAACAAAGTCAACCGCTTCTCCATGAGGAATTTCGGAAGATTAACCTTCACATTGTTCCTCAAGGATTTCTTTCCACCTTGGTGGCGAAACCTACTCTTACGGATCAAATTATCGCTGCCCAAAAGCGAGATAAGGGAATATCTAAAATCAAGGAGAACATTGCTAGCAGAGGTGCTAGTTGTTTCTCCACAAATGATCATGGTGTTGTGTACTTTGAGAACCGTTTAGTGGTTCCCAAGAACCAGCATCTACGGCAGTTGATCCTTAAGGAGGCTCATGAATCTCCTCTCACCATTCATCCCGGTAGTACCAAGATGTATCAGGACCTACGCCAGAGGTTCTGGTGGACTAGGATGAAGAGAGAAATTGCTCAGTATATTGCTAATTGCGACGTCTGCCGTCGTGTAAAAGCAGAGCATCAACGGCCTACTGGCACCCTTCAACCCCTAGCTATTCCTGAATGGAAATGGGATAAAATTTGTATGGATTTCATTACCGGTTTTCCCAGGACCAAGAGAGGGAATAATGCTATCTTCGTCGTTGTCGATCGTCTTTCCAAGGTAGCCCATTTCTTACCTGTTCGTGAGAGTATAACTGCTAGTCAGTTAGCAGACCTGTACATCTCCCGAATAGTGTCTCTCCATGGTGTTCCTTTGGAAATTAACTCGGATCGAGGAAGTCTTTTCACCTCTCGATTTTGGGAAAGTTTCCAAAATGCTATGGGAACCCGCCTTTCCTTTAGCACCGCTTTTCACCCTCAATCGAGTGGTCAGGTAGAACGCGTCAACCAGATCCTAGAAGACATGCTTCGAGCCTCTGTTATCTCATTCGGAATGGAGTGGGAGAGATGTCTTCCATTTGCCGAATTTTCTTATAACAACAGCTATCAATCTAGCCTGGGTAAAGCCCCTTTTGAAGTTCTCTATGGACGACGGTGTCGAACACCCCTTAACTGGTCAGAAACCGGGGAAAGACAATTCTTTGGCCCGGATATGATTCAGGAAGCAGAAGAGCAAGTTCGCATCGTTCGTGAAAAGTTGGAAACAGCCCAATCTCGTCAAAAGAGTCAGTATGACCGAAAACATAAGGCTATGACTTTCGAGGTTGACGAGAAGGATTACCTTCGGGTTACTCCTCTGAAGGGAACCCATCGCTTCGGTATCAATGGCAAATTGGCTCCTCGTTACATTGGACCTTTCCGTATTATCGCTAGACGAGGAGAAGTTGCCTACCAGTTGGAACTACCTCCGCATCTCTCTAGAGTCCACGATGTCTTCCACGTTTCTCAACTCAGGCGTTGCTTCTCGGATCCTATCCGTGGAGTGGACCACGAAACGCTTGATCTCCAAGATAATCTCACGTATCGAGAGTACCCCATTCGTATCCTCGATCAGGCCGAGCGTACCACTTGACGTCATAATATCAAGTTTCTCAAAGTTCAATGGTCACACCATTCTGAGGATGAAGCAACTTGGGAAAGGGAGGATCGTCTTCGACTCGAGTATCCCGCCCTCTTTCCGGAGGAACCCAAATCTCGGGACGAGATTCGTTTGAGTGGGGGTGAGTTGTCACACCCTAGCTAGTTCATGCATTAGAGTGTTGCATCATGTCTATTCTTTCATCAGAAACCTGAAATGGGGATGACAGAACCCCCAGCCCCCTCTGAAACCAACTAGGGTTTACTAAAAACTTTTTCAATGAACCTGAAATGCCCTTCTAAAATGCCCATCATTTTTGTCTTGGTTCAGAACCTCTGCCAAAAGTGATGCACATTTTCCTAGGTCATCTTAGGGTCTTTGAATTAAATCATAAATATTTGAATTTGAGCATTTAAAATTATATAAAATATTCAGATGCTCAAATATCTCCAAACTAAAATGTTTCATGTTGGAAATAATCCAACTATGGACCAGGAGTAGTTTGGTGATTTTAGGAGTTGCCTAAGTATTTTTAATAATTCAACAAAGTTGTAGAAGTATTAAAAAAACAAAAAACAGGGAGTAACAGGGAAACTTACCTGGCGCCCAGCACCCGGCCCACCTGCCGGCCCAGCCCAGCGCCGCTCCAGCGAGCTGCTTGCCGGCCAGGCAGGCAGGCAGGTGCCCGACGGCGACCGCAGCGCGCGCCACGCAGCTGGCCGTCGCCCTGCTTCACCTCCTCGCCTCGGGGCTGGATGGATGAACTCCACGCCGCGCCGTGAACCTCCAGGACACCTTCATTCTCCCCCAACTCCTCTCTCTCGCGCTTCCCCGCCATGGCCGACGCCATCGCCGCCACCCCCTCGCTGTAGCCACGCCCTCCGTCAACCCCACGCCGTGCCGCCGTGTCCAGGAGCGCCGCCACCCTCCTCTCCTTCGAGAAAGCCGAGCCCCGAGCGCTCGCAAGGCCTGAGCCCACCGCATCGACCTCGACCGAACCGCCGTCTCCGGAGATCCCCTTCAACGCCGTCGTCGCTCCGGCCCGTCCCCGGCCGCACCAAGTGCTTCGTCGAACTCCCCGTGAGCTCAGCCATCTTCCCCTCCCTTCTTTTCTTGCTCCCGAGCTGTGTAGTGACCTCCCGGAGCTCAACCGCACCCACCGCCGCGGAGCTCATCGCCGACGTGCTCCCGGTCACCCTCCGGCCACAAACTGGTGTCCATCATGCTCACCACGTCACGTAGCACCTAACCAGCTACTCCCCGCACCTCACCGACCCCTCTAGCGTCAAGTTCGCCTTCGGCCGAACTCCGGTGGCCACCAAAGTCGTCGCCGGCGCCAACTCCGGCCACCCCGAACCCAACGGACTCCACCAAGAGCTGCGGCTCCTCCCCAGCTCCACTCCGATGGCCTCCGCGACTCGTTTGGTTGCCGGAACGGCCAAAACCACTTCCGCCGCCGCGTCGGGCTCGCCGGCGGCTAAACGCCGGTGCAGCCGACCTGGGTTTGACCGCGGGTGGGCCCTGGTTGACTCCGATGAGTCAATGACAGGTGGGGCCCAGCCCTGTTAATTAAATAGGTTTAGTTTTAATTAAACTTTAACTAAACTAATCACACTGACACGCAGGACCCACTGTCAGGTTTGACCGGACCGTGTCCCGTTGACCCGCTGATGTCACACTGACGTCAGGCTGACGCAGTAATTGATTTTCTGGATTTATTCTAATATAGGAAATTCCAGAATATAGTTTAAACTTCAAAAATTCATAACTTTTAATCTGTAGCTCCAAATCAGACAAATTATATATGAAAAATGATCAGAAAAATCCAATCTATCCATCTGTACTATTTTCATGCATGATTAAACAAGTTAACTTGATGTTTAATGCAGAACAAGGTAAAACACTTTAAAGGGCCATGTATGAGTTTGAAATTTGAATCTTTGGTTCAAATTGGTTCAAACCCTTCTGGTCTTAGTTGCATTAGCCCAACACACTCATATTGCCATGTTTCATGCATGCATCATATTGTCGCACATTGTTTGGTGATGGTTGTGTATCGGTGTTCTTTGTGCAGGTTCTGCCTCCGAGGAGTACCGTGATTACCCTAGCGAAGAACCATATCAGTGCATCGAACCATCAGGCAAGCAACCAACCATTTGATCATATCGATACAATCCCATGTTCTCGCTCCTGCTCTCTTTTACTGCATTAAGACAACGTGTTTCAAACTGCTGTGTGCTACGGTAGTTGAACCCACTTCCTCTGCATGACCTGTCATTGCCACAGTAACTAGATGAAACCCACTAGCATGTGTAGGAGTTGATTGAGCCATATGTATGTGTTGTTCCTACCTTGCTATGCCTACTATTCTTAGAGTCGTGTCAGGTCTGGTTCATCTGGGTGATGGGCTAGAGTGAAATGGTTATGTCGGTAATGAGAGTGGTGTGGTGAACACGATTTGGTAAAGGTATCGATGAGAGGCCATCTAGGAGTACATGGTGGGTTGTTTCATTGAAGCCGACCTTAAGCACTGAGATCTGTATGTGTGATTTAAGATACAGCTACTACCATGCATTGGGCCCTGAAATATGACCCCGCTCGACTTCTTATTCACCCTAGTTCTCTGTCCAGGAGTTGCAAGTAGTTTCTGGTGTTTGTAGCCTACTGGAGGCCGTGGACAGCGCTGACCGTAGGGGTGGGCTGTGATGCGGTAGGTACGTGGCACGGTGTACCGAATACCCGTTAGGTATCTCGGGAACCCTGTTCACATCGTTTGGGGCTGTGAGCGAAACCTCGGCCGGATCTCCTCATGGATGGAACACGAATAGGCGATAAACCTGGACTAGAGACTTAGGTGTTTAGGTAGGTCGTGGTCTACACCCACATCGGCTTTCGCTTGAAGTCTGCCGAGCACATGTCGTGTGCAGACGCTAAGTGGTGGAAACATGTATGAAGAAGTACACCCCTGCAGGGTTATCATGATCTATTCGAATAGCCGCGTCCGCGGTAAAGGACTACTTGGTTGCCTATACAGTTCATAGACAAGTAAATGGAAACTACTAAAAGCCTCAAGATAAGTGTGAGTGCCGAGGATGGCTCTTCCGTAGGAAGACGGAGGTGGATCCTCGGTAGTGTATTGAAGTGGTGAGTAGTGGATTCGTGTGCGCAAAACCATTTCAAGTTGGAGTCTCGTAGGATAGCCTAGCCAAGAGTCAAAGCTGGCTTGCTGCAACAACTCCACCAACCCTTCTTGATAATATGCATGTATGTAGGATCTGATGTAAGTCTTGCTGAGTACCTTTGTACTCATGTTGCTATAATCTACATTTTTACAGAAGACGCTGCAACCCCTTCTGATGGGTTCTTCGTAGACGTTGACATCAATGAGTAGGCTAAGGCCCAGGTGGTGATCCTGAGCTTGTGAAGGACCACGTAGTATAGCTAGGCTTTCCAAGCCTCCTTTATTTTACTAGTTGTCTGTACTCAGACAAGTTACTTCCGCTGCTGGTTTGTATGACTGTATGACTTGAATGTTGGGTCGTGTGACCCGTACCTATGTGTATGTTATGTATGGCTCCCCGAGCCTTAAATAAAGTGCTTGTGTCGTAGAGTCATGCTGTGATGCCTTGTTGTATTTGCACATATCGAGCATATTGTGTGTATGATTGAAATGCTTGGTATGTGTGGGATCTGACTATCTAGTTGTTTATACTTAGTAGTCTCTCTTACCGGGAAATGTCTCCTAGTGTTTCCACCGAGCCATGGTAGCTTGCTACTGCTCCGGAACACTTAGGCTGGCCGGCATGTGTCCTTCTTCGTTCCTGTGTCTGTCCCTTCGGGGAAAGTCACGCATTGGGTACCGGAGTCCTGTTAGCCCGCTACAGCCCGATTTACCGGAGTCCTGTTAGCCCAGTGCTACAGCCCGGACCCACTTGCTGATGACCGACATGTTCGAAGCTGGGTCATGGATGCCTGTCCCTGTAAGTCTGTGCCACTTTGGGTTTACGACTAGTCATGTCAGCCCGGGCTCCTTATCATATGGATGCTAGCGACACTATCATATACGTGAGCCAAAAGGCGCAAACGGTCCCGGGCAAAGGTAAGGCGACACCCGTGGGGATACCGTGCGTGAGGCCGCAAAGTGATATGAGGTGTTACAGGCTAGATCGATGTGACATCGAGTCGGGGTCCTGACAAGTACTCCATCCATCAATTTATAAGTTGTGTTGCCAGTGTCTATCTCATTACTTTTTGATATTTTTTGTTTTTTGCACACATGTTGACTGGCTTGAATGAAGGTCCATCCTGTTGTTAGGCGCCGCAGTGCGTTGTGCTTGCCGTTAGGCACCGCGGCGCTCTCTACTCGCGTCCGTAGGCGCGCTAGGCTTGTGGACATCTTTTCCCTGCGTGTTCAACTGCTATATGCATATATATATATGGTTGCTCGCCATTGAGGCGACCGCGGAGCTCTGCTCGCGTCCCTACGCACGCGCTCTGCCAGCGGTTGGGCATGCGCATGATCACGTCGGGGGCCCCATATGCATGCAGTTGCGTCGCGCGCGTTGCCACGCGATGCAGTTACGTGCGGCATGATGGAGTTACGCGCTGCAGGTTAGGATTGCCATCAGGGCCTACCGATAATCCTGGCCGTCTGGCTTCCCCTTTAATTCATGTAGCCATTATAACCTTAGTCTCTTCAACCTTTCGATCGTGACCCACAACACAACAAGCACACCCACGACGACAAATAGAGAGGGGATGTCTAGTTGCGCTCCAATGGAGTTCGGCGAGCATAAAGTGGAGACACACATGAGGGAGACAGATCTCTCAGTGGTGTACACCATCGACCCAGCCATGGTGGACAACTACATCAACAGCGTTGAGCATTTGCTTGCTCGAGACAAGTACAAGGTGGTCGGCATTGACCTCCAGTACACCGCCGGTCGTCCCGGCATAGATCAGAAGGTTGCCATCGCCCAGTTGTGTGTGCTCCATCATGTCCTCATCTACCACTACTGCATGGCCACAGAGCCTTGTGACTGTTTCAACAGGTTTGTCAACAGCGCCGACTACAAGTTCGCCATGGTGGAAACCAAAACGATGTAAAAGCGCTCAGTGTTACGGGCTTGTCCTGCAAGAACCTTGTCGAAATCCGTGACCACTACTGGGTCTGGGGCAGCACGAAGAAGGACTCCCTGGTCGAACACGCCTCGGCCATCATTAACCCCTACTACGAAAAGATGAAGCAGGATGCCCAAAGAACAAGTCCCCTATCCTGGCACAAGGCCTGGATGCGGCAACTGGATGAACCTCACCTCAGGTTCGTAGCCAAGAGCATGTACACATGCTACGAGATGCACAGGCAGATCGTTGACATGAGGAAGTGCCTCGTTACCCAAATCGAGGAGGCCGGATCGAGTCACAAGCAAAGCAAGCGTCACAAGAAGTAGATGATGATCAGATGATTGTTTATGCTAGTTAATAATGCATGTAATATATAGTTTACTTTATTGGTGTGTGGAAATGTCATGTGTGTAGTAGCCACCTATGTAATTATGCATGTAATAGTTTACTTTGGTGTGTGCAAATGCCATGGTTGTAGTAGCCACCTATGTAAGTGGATGTTTAATTTGGTTATGCAACCATGTCCTTATAAGTGTGTGTGTGTGTGTGTGTATAGAGAGAGGGAGAGAGAGAGAGAGAGAGAGAGAGAGAGAGAGATTCAGCGAGCATGGCCCGCCATGAGGTCGAAAGAGTGTGGGCGGCTTGGCTGGACTGACCTAGATAGACAATCTGCGTGAGAGAGTACAGAGTGTGTCGATCGAGGCCCGAACAGGGAGATATATCATTTGTGTGTGAAAGAAAACGAGGTTAAAGGAGACTCGAATAAAGAGAGCGAGATTGAGCGAGTGTGGCACGCCGTGCGGAAGAAAGAGCGAGACAGTCTCGAGGGAGTGACCTAGATAGACAATGTGCGTGCGTGCGCACGAGAGATTGGGGGGCTAGATAGGCAATGCATGTATTAATTTAGCACAAGAGGGTGCGAGGGAGAGGGAGAGAGAGAGAGAGCTCAGCATGGGGTGCAATGGCGGGTGTGTGAGGTAAATACATTTGGTAACAGAGTGGAAAAAGGGGGTTGTGTAGTTGAAGAGTTAGAGATCAAAACATGGAGAGAAAGAATGAACGTGTGTTGTAAACCGATAGCTTCCTAAGGTGGTTAGGAGAGGAAGATTTACAGATACAGAAAGTATGTAGCTTGTGTGCATGGGGGCGCTAAAAACAACATTTGAATGTAGATAGTACGAGACTTAATATCGATGTTTCAATTCGGTGTACATTGTAAGATTTGAACTGAGGACCATGCATATGGGTAATTTTTTCGAATTCGTGCCACACTAGGTTTCGAAAAGTTGACATTGACTCGATTTGTCATGCTATTTTGTAGGTCATATGTTTGAATCCATCCAAAAGATTTCTCACTACCATGGTGTTCATCATATACATATGAATTTGTATTAAAAAAGTAGCATGGATACAGTGAAATGCGAAATCCACGTTAGAATTGGAGATCACTACGTGACACACACTCTAATTCAAATAACTAATTATGTGACACACACTCTAATCCATGTTAGCATGGATACCGTGGATACCTTTTTGATTTTTTTCAAATAAATCCTCATTAATTAATTTATAGTACTCCCTCTATTCACTTTTATAAGACCATGAAGACATTTCAGACAATGTGCAAAACAGTTCATTTTAAGTTGTCTGAAACGACTTACAAAAGTGAACGGAGGGAGTATCTTGTTTTGAATGACTAATTATTGCAAGGAAAACACGGGCATGGTAATACATACAGATTCGTTTGCAAATGAAAGAATATTCGTTTGCATTCTCAAATGTAGGCGCACCAGGCAGACCAGGGTCGTGTCGTGGTGGTCGCGTATGTCGGACGGAAGCGTAGCACCCAGCCACCCACGCCCTCCCTCCCCCCCCAAAAGGATGACGAAAAAATAAGTTCGCGCTTCCATGTTTTAGATTGAAATATCTGGTAGCCCCAATTCCAGCCCTGCAAAATCTCCCTTCTCCACCACCCCCTTCCGCGCAGAGATTGCTCAAGTCCCTAATTCGCCGCCAACCCAAGCAAAGTTCGAATCTCCCCTCATCTCGTCTCATTCCCCACCTCTGTGCCGGACGACGACGACGAAGACGACGGTCATAGTTCACCACCGCACCGGAGCTACCTCATCTGCGCCCTCGTCCACCGCACTGGGTGGTCCGCCGACAATGTTGGCCGCCGCAATCGACGTGCCTCACAGACACTAACTTCCACCGCATCAGGTGCGCTTCACCAACGCCGTCTCCCAACTCACCGGGGCTACTTCACCAAGCACATCGTCGCACCTCCGCCCTCCGAGGACGTTGGGGCTTCACCAACGGTCTCGTCCACCACATTGCAATGCTCCACTGCCACTCAAGATCTGCATCCGTGCGCGGCCAACCAACGCCAGCGCATCACCCTCAACAGCTCTGAAGTGACCCGCACTCTAGCTAGGCGATCATGCCCAAACGCCGGCCCAAACAAGGTATCCACACATCACTCCCTTGTGCACTATTCCAACGATGTTTGGATATCCTTTCATTGCTCTCTTAGCTTACACGCCTATGCAACTCTGACTTTAACTCTTATTTCTTCTGGAGATATCATCTGAAACAAGCAAATCCATTTTTAGCAAAGCATGACAGTGCTACGGGATCTGGTACACATCCTGCACACCCGTATAACCTTGTAAGTATCTGTCCTCCGGTACAACATCAAGGTCAATTCCTCATATTTGATCAACCATTCGTCGTGTCGAAAATGCAGAGGGGGATGCAAGGAGCACAAGGCCCGCACATCCAAGAAAGTGGTAACATGGACTTGTACATGTAACATCCCAAGCGCAAGCAGAGCTGAAGTGAGCCTGTACAACAAGCTAGCATAAGTCCCTACATTTAATTTAATTCGTACTGGCATTCGTGTATGATTTGGTGTAGTGGCGGATCCATGAATTCAAGTTACCAGGGGCGAACAATTAACTTAAAAAATATGAAGGCACTTGCACTCCGTAAATCAACATAACTTGAGAAATGTGAAGCTACATGCACTTTGAAAACCAGCTAATGAACCAATTAGTTCAGATTATAAACACTAAATGATGCAAGCACCAAAAAAACAAAAAATGCAACATGGTGTACAAGGACTACAAACATGGTCTGTACCTGCTTGAATTATTCACTCTCTGGCTGAAAATATCGAAGTGTAATTGCACCTATAACCAGTGCGCAAACTGCATATACATATATATATCCTGCACAAGTATGCCAATAGTTCCAAACAACAGATTAGAAAAGTATTTATGCTATGTTGTCATGATACGGGGACTTTCTGGTAGATGGTCTTGGCGTTTCCTCAAGCTATGAAAATGCACTATAATTTGCTTGTCATCAATGCCTACAAATCTCTATCTATCTCTCAACATAGCGGATCATCATTAGACACTAAATCCTTCAATGAGCTTGCAAAATGCTTGCATTAGATCCCTCATTAGACACTATATGTTCATCACAAGGAGCATGCCAAATGTTTGCATCAAATCCTTCATTAGCAGTCTGTTCATTAGACACTTCAGGTTCAAGAACAACATGAGCTTGTATGTTTGCACCGGAAACTTGATTAGATACATCAGATTCAGTCAGTTCAGTATTGATTGGGGGAGTTATAAAATAAGTAGAAATTGGTTTCATTTTCTCATAGATTCCCTATATACAAGCAGTTTTACAACACCGTCAGGTTTAACTATTGGCCAGAAATTGAAGAGTTGAATTAGATATAAACAGGGATGTGATGTACCTGCTCGTTGCGCATGCTAATCTTGCAAGCTGCGACTGTCTGTTTGCGCAAGCTCAATGCCATGCCCATGTTGCCGCCGCTGCCTCCCGTGCAGGCTACACCCAGGGTTGGATCTTCATCTTCTTGTCCTTCCATTCGCTTGAAGCCCGACGACCGCCCTCCAACGAGGGCGTGAGGAAGTGTTGTGTTGGTCTGTCCAGCTGCGGCTAGGTTAGGAGCGAACCAGCCAGGAGGCTGGAGTGAATGAATTGGGATTTTTCCTGCTGTCGATCGATATGGGAGGCGCTCGATCGGGCCGCGAGCCTGCTATAGGGCCTGCCTTGCACTTATGTTATTGGCCCATCCAAATTGAAACATTTTTCTTTATTTTTTACATTGCCTGCTCATGCGTTGGACGAACAAAACTAGCCTGGGACAACCTGGACGACTCAAACTAGGTGCACACTTTCGAGCCACCCGAGGCGGCCGCCCATACTAGCCCCTATGGTGGCGTCGCCCCTTTTTGCGTGTATGATTGGGGTAGTGAAAATATTCTAGTGGCGCTTTTGATTTACCCACAGAATGGTTGAATTGCTTGTTTCTATGAACTGAGTTTGCCAATAATGTGAAGGATGCCAGTCTCTTCATCCTATTGTAGATTGCTTAGATCTCGATATGCCAAAAGTAATCGCATGAAATATACAGTAAAAGCCAGTGTGATGTGTGTGGCTACAACTAGTCTGACTACACGTCCTCATATAACATATCAAGAATGCACCATCTTACCAGATTAACCATTCAACTTACCAATGCAGTGTGGGAAGAAAGAAGTATTGGGACTGCGTATCAAAGCAATTGATGCCATGGACTCCTTCGTACAACCTTGTAAGTGAAAAAGAAGTTGCGGTGTGCCTATAAAAATAACTAGCATAAGTTTAGTTACCTGCTTCTCGGAATTTTAGTTAGCCACTTATTGAATGGCATCAGCAGTTGGCAATTCATTGGTAAGACTCATTGATATGAATTGCCAACTGCTGATGCTCTAGAGGCTAAACTAGTGGTAGAAAGAGATTTTGCTTCTGCACTTAGAGATGAAGTTGACATGTTGAGGAAGCGAACAACACAATCACAAGCAGTACTCAAGACAACCATTAAATATTTGGTGGATTTCAAAAGCAAGCTGAGACTGAACACATTGTTAAGGTCCTGAAGGAAAAAAGGTAATTAAATTCCCACTTGTTAAATCATAGGTGAAATGTTCTTTCCATCGTTGAATAACATTTGTGTTGTTTGTTCATGTAATCAATCAAACCATTTGTTTTAGAGATCATGTAATAATTGTTTTTGTTTTTTGTTCTTTGGTTTGTAATTTTATTTGAGCACAAGTCTGTATTAATTGATAAGACTCAGAGATATTTCATTTTGATTGTTGTTCCAGACCTACAAATATGCCAATCGGGCTGAATGTGCATTCAGCAATAATAGTAGTATAGATGGACCATAAGTGGCACACATCGGAAAGGGCCAAGATGTTGTAGTAGCTTGGCTAAAAAAAGGATGTTGTTGTAGCAAAAAAAGTACAGCGGTCTGGCTTATGTATGTTAGTTGATATTATTGATCCATATACTCTATAAGTGTTTATATGTCTGTTAGTTCTGTACATTCTTGGTTGATTGATTCGGTATTCGAATCTTGATGCATCGCTTGTGTACATATCTAAATGGGAGTACACATTATGCTTCGTGTGACATTTGAGTTGGACATGAAGTGTTCCAAATATTAGAATTCACATTAAATTGGATTCTAGCTTCTGAATTTGAGTATCGGCATTTGTAATCCATATTCATATATGATAGTGGAATACATCTTTGTCGTCCTTTTGAACATATATAAAAACAAATAGAATGATTTATAAAGATTCCTATAGGAATACAAAATGGATTTGAATTTAGTTGACAGGGTAAACATGGATGCTTATTGTCCCAAAATTTGACAAAAGTGGCAAAATGTCCACTCCCATGTTAGTTTCCCAAAGCCAAGTGTTGGGGAGATGGAAATTACTGTCTACCCATTACACGGACAATCCATCGGCCCGATTTCCACTGCTCTAAATAGGGGTAGGTTAGTAACTTCAATTAGACATGACACGACCGCCTCTGAGCCCATTCCGACATGGTGGGTGCCAACCATGGGAGGCAAAAACACATTTGATTCAAGCTCATCCGAAAGACCTCTATTTCTCCCTCCATTTCTGCATTCATACACGGTGGGCGGCAAGACAAACTCCACTCGGCCGAAATCTATGTAGGCAAATATTTTCAATAGGGGCAGGTTTGTAACTTCACTCAGACATGACACAACCTCCCTACCTGTCAGCCCCGTTCATACAGCGTGGCCGCCAAACATGGGCGCCAACCACCCACTCCTTGCCTGAAATCGCTCTGGGCAAATATTGGTGAGATGCGAGATTACCGTCCTATCCCCAAACGATGAGATGTCCAAATTTTAAATGGGGGCTAAGTTCGTAACTTTCCCATATTTCAGACACGCGCGTCCCAAAAACATGGTTCCCCGTACCTCTCCCTCCATTTTCCCATTCATACACCGTCTGCGCTAGAACACCATCCCCACACCAGCCTCTGTCTGCCACCCCATCCATCGCTGTCGTCCTCCACCCCATCCATCGCCGTCGTCCTCCACCACATCCATCGCCACCGTCTTCCACCATGCCGGAGCACCTACCAAGACCGCATCGTCCACTGCTAGAGATGGACGTTTCTCATCCACGGCGATGGACCAATAGCCTTGCATCGCGTCCTCTTGCTTCATTGGCATCGTCGTCCTCTTTGCTGGGGCCGCTTACACGACCTTCACTTCCACCGCAACGGGACTTATCCCCCGATGCACCGGTCTACCATCGCAGATCTGCTTCAAAGCCACCGACAGCCATCGCACCCCCGATGCCCACACGGCGCCGCAAAAGAGGTGGTACTTCATATCTCCTCAACTTTTTGATCTCAACCAGGAAATAGATCTTAACTTGGTTACTCTACTTTCTTTTCAGCTCTTAGAACTTCGTTCTTAGTTTGAAGCAAACAATGTATGCTAAATATCATTTGTCTGGTTTGCAGCTTCAAATCTGCCATGGCACAGTCATAATACGGTTTAATTGATCATGCTTAGGGTTTAATTGATCATGTTGGTTCTGTGGTGGTTTCTTTAATAGAAATCGAAGGGGGAACCCTCTTTTGCTAAAAATAATATTCTTAGAGTTTCCCCCTTTTATGATCACTATACGATCACAATATGTGCTTCGTGTCATAATAGCACTGCTCCACCCATCAAGCTAAACAAGCTTAGTTGTTCAAATACGAATCTGATATAATTAAAACAGAGTCGTTTAATTGGTCAGCTAAATGTTCCTAAATTAGTTTCGAAAATGCATGTTCACCGCTCGAGTGTGTATCTCTACAGGGTGCCCACTGTGAGCCGGCCCACCCTGGGATTTTGGGTCATCCCAGGCCCTGATTCCCCTATGTTCTGCTGCGCGCTTCCGATCTCTACTCGCCCCCAGCCGCCTGCCTCGCCGGAAACTTGCCGTCCCCGGACGGCATGACTCTTGGAGGAGATGTCGGACTAACAGGAGGTTAGGAGCCGCTCGCCCAACAGCGTCACTGCTGCTCGGGCGCCCCGCCTTGGCTACCTTCCCAGTCTGTGCAGGGCTCAGGCGTGCAGCACCCACCAAGCCAACCCGATTTATCCTGAGATACGTCCTCAACACTCAAGAGCCACTCCTCATCACCCATTTTATAATTGATTCATTACTCATTAGGAAGGACTGTCATTAGGGTTTGTTGTGTGCTCAGTGCTACCTACACTTAATGGTTCAGATGTATTTTGGTAATCTTTAGTACCTCTAAAGTTCACATGGTTTTCAAAATTCCGGCCCTCGGAACAGACACTAGTCATTTTGGATTGTTGGTCGTAGTGACATTAACCCAGATTACTACTGCAAGCCAGGTTTGTTGACAATTTTACTTGTCTTTCTTACTCATTCGATATAATATCCAATTATTCACGTCGATTAGTTGCAAATAATAAGTGCTAGACAAACTTCTTGATTCAGATTTTGGACGGTCTCTTACTATTGTTACAATTCTGCATACTTGTCCTAGTAAGCTCACAAGTAAATGATTGATTCACTACATCTATGCTTGCCTTGTCATATTTGTTGTCAATATTCTTTTAGGGTGGACCACCCTGTTTCTAAATACTGGAACCATAGACATGAGTGAATAGTATTTCTCTATGTGATCTCTTCCATCCTGTGTGGGCAACGAATATTGCATTGTATAGAAAGAAAGTGTCATTTCTAGCTTTTACATAGGTTTCGATCTTTTACATGGAATACAATCTGCCTACTTGCTTTGTTCCGCACTACCAACACTCCACCCTTGAAGCTAAACATTATGCCACTCATAATTCCTTAGTTTATTTGTTCAAATACGAATTTCATATGATTCTAATGTTCTACTTCAGTTTTCAAATGTGTGTCTGCCTGTTATAGAGACATAAGGGGTTTGTATTTCTGTGTGTGGTCTGGTCAGCACGGTTGGGGGTGAACTTTGCATATGCAAGGGTTTATAGGGAGACACTCTTCGAGTTGAATCCGCAATGCATTCCATAGATAATCTGACTACTTTTTATGTTTTCATGAATCTGAGATTCTGAATAGCATCATAATGATTATGAGCTTGCGCGCATGAAAAGAATAAAGCAGAAGAATGCCATGGTTGTCAAACTTGGCATTAAGGGACTGAAATCAAGTCTCGATGCAATGCAATGCAAACGCTCTCCACTTACAGATTCATGCTCAGAATATGATCCTAATAGTGATTCTGAGCTATAGGGAGACCTAAGTCAATGTAGCTCCCTAGTGGAGGAGTTAGAGGAAAATGCCCTATCTTATTCACCCATCAAGGTGCTTGCTCTAACTTTCGAAGGTTACATTGGTCGCACATATCTTGCAACTGATGCTTTGCATTGCTTCTATTTTGTTGAACTGCCATTGTCTTAGTTTACACATCGTGTATGTGAATACGCCCTGCCTATCCATTTTCAGTACATATTCCATCTGTCATCATACCATATTTATCCATTCAAATGTTGTTTTTGTGTATCAGACGTTCAAAAGGAAGAGGGCGATTGCTGATCGTGGAGGAGCACAAGCAAAGTATTTGGAAAAGGTGGTGTCACCTGATAAATCAAATAGCCCATTAGGTGTAGTTGCAATATCACCTGACCCACAAAACACCCCTACTCTAGCAGACTCTAGCCCTACTACACTGGTCATTTCTGATTCCCCAACTCAGTAGACCCCAACTGCAGCAAACAGTATGATTATGCCAATTGACATAGCACCAGCTCTATGACACAAAACCCCCATTCCAGCAAAGAGTACACCAAATACAGTTGCCAAATCCCTTTTCGAACCAGAGAGAGCCCCAATTGCAGCAAATAGGACCCTTGTTCCATTTCTTCCCAGTTTAGAAGATGAAGCTTATATTGTTGTCAGGAACTTTGTGCTCACCTTTCCTTCATGGAAAGATTATACCGCAGACACAGAACAATTTCCAGTCTTCCTCCGCAACTTACGCGTAAGTAATGTACTAATGTTATTCATGGTCATTAATGCATATGTTTCTGCTGACAAAAGACACAAGATTTCATTCTTTTAAATAGGTGAGGAGCAAACTGGATAGTGAAGACGAGCAAGGGTTGGTTGCACTTTTCAAGCACTCATTGATGAAGTATCGTTCCTACCTGAGGCAAGCGCACTTCGATGGCAAGCCTCTAAATGAAATTTCCGTAAAGTCTCCGGTGCTACATTTATCCAACAGTGACTGGAATAATCTTGTTACACATTGGTCTCGGCTGTAGCGTAAGGTACTGTCTATGATATCACTTCACAATGTGAACTACATTTCTGCATTTGCCTTAATGTCTCACTTGTACGAAAACTGTTAGCAGAAGAACATTCGTTCTCAAGGGACCACAGAATCTCACAACTATACTGCACACTACATTGCTCTTGTGAGTACATGTTGCCCTGTATGACCATACTTACTTTCATAGTTGTTTGATTATGTAGCATCACTGCACATGTTAGCCTCGTAATCATCCATTTGGTGGTCATTATAAGATCCGTATGGACTCTTACATAAATTCAGAATCAACCCAATGCTTTTGAAGAGGTTTACCTCTGCAGTCCTCTTGTAAGGACTGAACGTCGTCTATCACTGTACTTACATTAACAGCTACTCCCTCCATCCCATAATATAAGAATGTTTTGTATAGTACACCACTGTTCAAAACACTCTTGTATTATGGGAAGAGGGATTGGTTCATTGTGTAGCATTCTGCATCTTATCTCCCTCGCCCACCATTTACTAAAAAAGATAATATCTATATTTAATCTTACCAACAAGTAGAATACACAGACAATGCCAATGCAGAAGTCTAGCCCATTGCTCTTGTCAGTACATTTTGTCCTGTAACACTAGTACTTCTAGGGATTGGTAGTTGATTATGTAGCATCAATTTGCATCTTATCTTCATTATCCTCTATCCCTTCCAGTATTACCATATCAATAATTACTCTCTGCAAAATGTAGAGTATAGGCAATGCTTATGAAGAAGATTATGTGCTGAAATTCTTGTGTTATCCTTCCCTTGACATGGAGAAGGGCATTATAAAGCCGGTGTTAACTGTTAATGTAAGTCAGTCCTTCTAAAGCCTTTATCCTCAACTGCTGTCTAATTTGCTCATACTCCCTATTGTTTACTACTGTTTAGTTTATTGTTTCTACCAAAATGCATGTTCGCAAGAACCGTAAGTTCTAAATTTTACTTGTAAAACCAAATTCCTTATTCATACCATGCACATTACTCAATACTCCCTATATGTATGCTTGTTTTTGTGGATCTATAATCCAGTGTGTGGTGAAGCAGCCCACTTTGCACCTTGTCATCTCCTGTTTTATCTTACTGATGTAGCTGATGATATGAACAACATGCCATGCACATTAACCAAAATAGATACAATGATTTTCTTTGCCCTTCATCTATGATTATTATGTTGACATGGTAACCCAGTAGTGTGGTGAAGCTCCCCGCATTATGAACAATGCCAAATTATGCTATTGATATTTTGAACTTACTCTTTATTTTCTAATTTGAAATTGGATGGAATTGACAGCACAATTATCATCTTTGTTTATACATGTGCAAAACTTGTCTTCTCTCTGCTTTGTTTCAGGGTGATATGCCTGATGGCATGCACAAGTCTGCTGAAGGCTGTGAGACAAACCGAACATATATTGCAGCAAAGAAGGCAAAACATTTTGAAGATAGCGAGACAACCCCAAAGTCTTGTCTTGATGCAGTGTTCAAGTTACTTGAGATTAGCAGTCAGACAAGCTCTCCGAATTCGTTATCTGAATCAGTTCGACTTCTTCAGTCCCAAGTTCTAGCAGAAAGGCATTCTACAACTCGACTTCGACTTGAAGTCCTATCTCTAAGAAAGATTGCGGAGAACAGCAATGAGAACCTCATCGCTAAACAGCTACACCTGGAAGCTATGACCGACATGCTAGGCCGGTCTCATAGCCTTGCTCAGTAGCTTGCGCAGCAGTTCCCCCACAAGGTTAACCTTTCTTGAACTGTCTTGGAAGTGGTCTCGGTTCAGTATTATTTTGTTATGCTGCAATGGTGCCCAATTTTTGTAATCTGCTTCTTCGTTGTGCTTTATGATCACTGGTGGCGAACTTCGATGCCCTGTGGATGTAATATACCTTAAATCTTTATTGTATAGCGTAGGTTTATTCTTAGTTACTATGTCGTAATTTCTTTATTGTATAGAGTAGGTGTGTTCTTAATTCCTACTAGTTACTGCCATCATTCACTATCTGAAAAAAAATCAGATGTAGTCGACCGGGCCGAAACATTTGACTCTAACGGGCCTGGTTTTTAGCGGGCCACAATTGGGCCAGCCTGTGTCTTTCTCGGGCCTGAATGATTGGGGCCTTCACACTTTGCGCCAGGCCCACAACTTACACTGATCTATATTTTAGTTGGGCCTTTTGTGACTCAGCGCTTAGTTTGGCCCAGGTAGCGTTGGGCCATTTACAGGCTGAATATTGTACTGGCCTATTACGGCCCAGATGAAACCATGGGCCTTTAGCAGGCCGAAATGCATGTTGGGCCTCAATTTTCACTAGTCGTCAACGGGACTTCAGCAGGCCGAAATGTAAACCAGGCCTTTTTGTGCCCAGTTAGCTCACGGGCCGTTACCAGGACAAAACATATATCAGGCCTTAGCTGGCCCACTGATATCATGGGCCTTTAAGAGGCTGAAAGCTTTGTACAGGCATCAACGGGCCGAATTATGCGACAGGCCTTTAACAGGACCAAAGTCATGTTGGGCTTAACTGTTGCCACCTTTATCACGGGCCATTAGTGGGCCCAATGTCCTGTCGGACCATATATGGCCCATGGGCAGCATGGGCCATTCCTAGGCCGAAAGTCACACCGGGCTGAAATGGGCACATGTCTACATCGGGCCTCTAATAGGCCGAAAGTCACTCGGCTGTAATTGGGCCCAAATATTTGGCGAACAATTAATGGGCCAGATCTGGCTTCGGGCCGTAAATGGGCCCAAATATTTGGTGAACAATTAACGGGCCAGATCTGGCTTCGTGCCGTAAATGGGCCTTTATTAAGCAGGTCGTTATTGGGCTGGCCCACTAGTACCTAAGTAAGTACTACGGGCCTTTGACTGGGCCGGCCTTTTTAACCTATATGGCCCTCTGTTGGGCCCAACCACATGTCGACGTATCATAGGCATGTCTCCTCCAATGGACGGGCGACATCTGGCCCACTGATGAGCTGACAGGTGTTCCCTCCAGCCAATCAGAATTTTACACGTGGAAATTTCCCATTGGTCTGGGCTATTAATGGGTTACCGGATCCAAAACCCGACTCGATAGCTTAACGGCGTTCCTGTGTCGGTCACCCTTGACGAAAGTACTTCTGGGACGCGTGATTTATTGTGATGGAAGTGGACACTTCCGTGAAGATAATTTTGGTAATGTCATGGAACACTTCTACGACAGCACAGGTATGACTATCTTGATTCTGTCATAAAATTGTCATGGATGTATATGCATGACAAAAAATGCGACCTACTGTGACAAACATGTATCATCATGGAAGTGTATTTTTTTTGTAGTGCAAGGACAAGGCAACACTTGTGCAAGATTTGGAAGAGACATTTGCAAATTTGCGCAAGATCAACCTCAAGCTAAACCCTGAGAAGTGTGTCTTCGGCGTTCCGTCCCACAACACACACGTCTTATTAGCAGCAACTGTATGTGTTACTATCGGTCTTCACACACATTTCTGATTACAGACATGTTTGCCGTGTATTACACACATCTTGTTGTATTGAACCGTTTCTGTTCTCTTGTCTCAACACAAACAGTTCATCCGAGTCAACCGCATGTCGTGTATCGCACACACCTTGATCTGGCTGACCATTTCATTTGTGTTGCCTAATCACAAACAGTTCATCCGAGTGAACAGTATGTTCTATATCGCACACACCTCCATCTGGCTAGCCGTTTCTTTTGTTCCTCCTGATCGCAAACGTTTAATTGAACTGAACCATATGCCCTGCATCGCACACGCAACTAAAATCTGAACCGTGTTTGATGCATCCTCCATCGCAAACATTTTGCACCTTCTTTGACAGTTTTTTTACACCACCATTTGCGATTATGGCATCGCACACAGTTTCGTCGAAGGGTCTCTGATCGTAGTGTCACTTTAGAAGCATCCTGCAGTAGTGTACGGTCGAAACGAGGGTCTTGTTCATTGGGAGGGTTGTGGCGTACTGCAAAATGGGACTCCACGGACTACTGTTCATCCACCGTCTACTACCTGCTCCAGCCTCGACGGGCTACTGTTCATCCACCGTCGACCTCCTCCAGCCTCCACCTACGACCACTACTACGGAAAACCTTATACACATAAACTTACCAGTAGCGCGGGCTAAAAAGAAGCTCTACTACAATTTACCACTAGTGCGTGTAATCTAAATGCGTTGCAGCTAAGTTCGTAGTAGTAGCGCGTCTAACGGTAGAAGCGCTACTACTACAATTCCCCTTACTGTTCTCGCCATGCTACCTATAGTAGTAGCGTGCCTAAGGAAAGCGCGTTGCTGCTAAGATTGTTGTAGCAGTGTGTTTTACGCAGGAAGCGCTACTGCTAAGGAAGGGAAAATAAAATGAAAAACATATAGAAAAGTAAATAAAAATGAAAGAAATAGAAAAGGGGGAAGGAAAACAAGAAAATGTGAATGAAAATAAATGAAAAAGAAAATATAGGAGAAATGTGTAGCAGCAGCGGGTTTTCTGGATAGGCGTTATAGCTAAGTTAACATTAGCGCTTGTTTCTATCTGGCACTACAGCTAACTTAGCTATAGCTAATGTAGTAGTAGCGCTTTCCCTGGAACGCGCTACTGCTACTTTTGACATAACCACGCGTGGTTCTTCTTCCCCACGGCCACTTCCCCCAAATCCAACACTCGCGCGTCTGTTGTCGCCGCCATCCTCGCCCGGCCGCCGTGCGGTCTCCCGTCGCCCTCCGTACGCCGTCGACGCAGCCCCGGACACAGACCTCGACGCCCCCCTACATCGCCGCCCTCCGTCGTGCGCCCACCGCCCCAACCCCGACCCCATCCGCGACCTCGACGCCGCGTGCCCCTCTCCCTAACTTCGCCGGCGCCCGAGGTGAGCACGCCCTCCTCCTCCTCCCCCCCTACCTCTGCCTAGCTAGGGTTCTTAGGGTTAAATTTTAGAGTTCATCTAATTAGGGTTCATCAAATTAGATGCTAATTAGGGCAGTAGTTGTTAAACAGAATTAGTTTTAGAGTTCATCAAATTAGTTAGGGTTAAATTTTAGAGTTCATCAAATTATTTAGGGTTAAATTTTAGAGTTCATCAAATTAGTTAGGGTTCATTAAATTTTAGAGTTCATCAAATAAGTTAGGGTTAAATTTTAGAGTTCATCTAACTAGTTTTTTTACTGTTTTTTAGTAAGTGTTTAATAGAATTAGTAAGAAAATTAATAGAACTAGTTGAACTAGTTTATTTTTGGTAAGAACTAGTTGAATTAATAGAACTAGTTTATTTTTAGTAAGAAAATTAATAGAACTATTTGAAGTAGTTTATTTTTAGTAAAAACTAGTTTATTTTTATTTATAGTAAGGGCTTAGTTGAACTAGTTGAATTAATACAACTATTTTATTTTTAGTACGAAAATTAATAGCACTAGTTTACTTTTTTAGTTAAAACAATTATTTCCGCATCAACATCGACGATGCCTATCCCGCATCCTCGTGGTCGACTCGGTGGAGGAGGCCTGCTTGATCAGAGGGGCCATGTCCTGGACTGGGCTCCGCCAGACTGGTACTGGGATGTGCTACCTTCCGAGAGGCACAGCTTGATGAGGAGCCAGCCCGTTGTTGACCCGAACCTTCTTTGGTGGTGGTCGCGTGGGCCAGTGACGGTGCGGAGGATTGAGGACCCCGTGGAGGTGGTACATCACCGTGTCAGCGAGGAGGACGAGAACATCCATCGCTACATGGTTGTTGTCGGTGTCAAAACCGGCGGATCTCGGGTAGGGGGTCCCGAACTGTGCGTCTAGGCGGATGGTAACAAGAGACAAGGGACACGATGTTTACCCAGGTTCGGGCCCTCTTGATGGAGGTAAAACCCTACGTCCTGCTTGATTAATATTGATGATGTGTGTTACAAGAGTGGATCTACCACGAGATCAAGGAGGCTAAACCCTAGAAGCTAGCCTATGGTATGATTGTTGTTCGTCCTATGGACTAAAGCCATCCGGTTTATATAGACACCGGAGAGGGCTAGCGTTACACAGAGTCGGTTACAATGGTAGGAGATCTACATATCCGTATCGCCAAGCTTGCCTTCCACGCCAAGGAAAGTCCCATCCGGATGCGGGACGAAGTCTTCAATCTTGTATCTTCATAGTCTTGGAGTCCGGCCGATGATGATAGTTCGGCTATCCGGACACCCCCTAGTCCGGAACTCCCTCGGTAGCCCCTGAACCAGGCTTCAATGACGATGAGTCCGGCGCGCATATCGTCTTCGGCATTGCAAGGCGGGTTCCTCCTCTGAATAATTTATAGAAGATTGTGAACACCAGGATAGTGTCCGGCTCTGCAAAATAAATTCCACATACCACCGTAGAGAGAATAATATTACACAAGTTCGATTTTCTGACGTATTCTGTGGCATGACATCACACCACTACCAAGCTTTTACTTGAATTGTCTTTATTGTTCCACCTCCGCGCGTTTAGTGAAGCGGTTTGGCACGTCTTGTCTTTATTGCTGACGTATTCCTTGGCACGTCTTGTCGAAGCAGAGATCGTGTTCCCCTTACTCTGGGATTCCCATCAATACGGACGTGGGTAACCCAACCGCGCCATTGGTTGTGACGCTTGGGAGATAAGCGAGTTTTACGAGGCCGGTGGGGACACATGTTTTTGTCCGCCCATATAAGGGGATAAAGATCCAACCCTTTTACCTGCGCCTTCTTCCCCTTGGCTTATCCATCTCCGCGAACTCGAGCTCCAGCGCCCAAGGCCGCACTTCTCACCTCAACCTTCTCCAATTCTGCCCGGAGCGGGAGGCAAGTGGATGGCCTCCTCCGTCACGGAGGGGCGGATCCAGAAGCTGCGCGACGCCGGATATTTTTCTAGCGACATCGCGCATCGGCTCCCCGACGAGGGAGAGCTCGTCCCCAACCCCAGGCCCCATGAGAGGGTAGTATTTCTTCCCCATTTCCTCCGCGGACCGGGCTTCCCGCTTCATCCCTTTGTCTGGGGGCTCATGTGCTACTACGGCCTAGATTTCCATGATCTGGCCCCGAATTTCATCCTCAACATCTCGGCGTTTATCGTCGTGTGCGAGGCCTTCCTCTGCATCTAGCCCCACTTCGGCTTGTGGCTCAAGACCTTCAGTGTCAAGCCGAAGGTTGTGAAGGGCAGTCAAGCGGAGTGCGGAGGCGCCATGGTGGGCAGGATGTCCCATGTTACGTGGCTGGAGGGCACTTTTGTGGAAACCATCAAGGGTTGGCAATCGGGGTGGTTCTACATCACCGAGCCGCGTGACCCTGATTGAGCAGCGGCTCCCGAATCCAGATCTGGCATCCCTACACGGCTCACCTCCTGGAAAGAGAGTGGCCGGATTTGGGGGGATTCGGAGGAGCTGACCGGAATCCAAGCCTGTATCCAGAAGCTGGTGGACAAGAAGCTCAAGCTTGTCAACGTAGTCCAGGTCATGCTCATCCGCCGGATTCTCCTGTGCCAGCGACGGGGCTTCAACATGTGGGAGTTTGATCCGGCGCAGCACCAGACCCTAAGCAGGCTCTTCGACACTACATACAAAGATGTCTGGAAGGTGTTGTTCAAGGGCGCCGAAGCTCCCGCATCCGCTACCGAAGATCGCGGATTCCGCTCGCAGCGTCCAGCTGACGAGGTAAGTGATTTCACAACTTGTTTCCCATAGTTTGGCTCTATGCGGGATCTAAACTCCCTCTACCTTTGACAGGAATGGCTGGCGAAGGCCGAATGGCTGGCGAAGGCCGAACGGGCTATCTGTCCGCCCTGGACTGCTCCACCAACGCTAGTGATGACGACGAGGACTGGCCTCCAAGGGCCAAGCCCCTAGAGAGATCGTAAGTATCCGGACTCCCGAATAACTTCAAGGTTTTTTCTTTTCGCCACATAATGTCTTTCTAATGCCGCATACAACCCTACAGTCCGCCCAAGGATGATCTTCCCGTTTCGTCGAGCGGGTCCTTGGGTGCGTCGGATATGGATTCCCTTTCGACTGCCTCCACCCCCCGTGCCACGGACGACACCGAGGTGGGATCCCAGGAAGGGACCCACCAGGAGGAGGAGGCCCCGGAGGTGTCACAGGACACCCTCCCGGACTTTGCACCGGACTCAGCCCTGGAGGCCACAGTGGCTCTGGAGTCCGGCGGGCGACCCCTTCGTAAGAAGGGCAAGACCGCGACGCCGGCTGCCTCCGTCCAACCGGAGGTGCCGGATAATTTGCTGGAGGCGCTCAACGGCGCCTCCATCAAAGAGGAACACCGCACTGTTATGAGTGCGGTGATTCAGAAGGTTCAGCTCGCCAAGAGCGGGCTGACCGAAGCCTGCAGCAGCCTTCTAACAGGCTTTGAGGTAAGAATTTCAATATATGTAAAATGGTACTGCATAGACAGTAGCCCCTGATGCTCGGTTCGGTGTTCGGAAAGAAAAGCCGGACTGAGGATCTTTAGAAAGATAAACGCAGGAGTCATAAAAAATATGTCAATATGGGATTGCAGGCTGTGCTGTTGACCTCCGCCGCACTGACTGCGGAGGTCAATACTTTGAAGGAAAACCTCGAGCGGTCCGAGAACGACCTCAGCCATGCCAAGAAGCAGCTCGAGGAGAAAGAAGGTGAGTAATACCTTATGAAAATTGTACCTTACAGAAAAGGATTTGGTTGCAAGAAAAATGACAAGGATAACGTGGGTATTGTAGGGGCCACTAACGAGGTGGCGACCCTGAAGGGGGTGGTGGCCGTGGTCGAACGCAATGCGGCCGCGGAGTGCACCGAGCGAGAGAAGCAGGAGGCGCGAGTGGCGGAGGTACAGCAAGAGCTCTAGGATCTCGTGAAAAAAACATGAGAGCTTGGAGCGTGACTCGAAGACTCAAGAGTCTGAGCTGGCAACGGCTCTTGAGAGTGCCAAAGCCGCTAAGGCCGAAGCCTACAAGGCCCTCCAGGAGATTGAGGCGGTGAAGAAAATAGCAGCGGGTAAGGCATTGTTCATGCAAAGTAAGCATGTGAGTGTTAATTACCTGTTGCTTACCCGAATTCGGAGCTCTCCAGGAGCATTCGCAGATCTTCCTCGCAGCGTGTCCGATGCTGCCGCATTCTACCGGGCCGAGGAGGGGAGCTCGGCGGAGAAGGTCTTCTGGTCTCAGTATGCTGAGGCCGGACATCCGGTACCCCTTAGCGACTAGCTGAAGTAGCTGGTCGAGCTCCACAAGGCGGCCGAACAGGCCATAAAGGGCCTCATAGTTCGGTTGTGGCCTAAGGAGGCCATGCCTAGGAGCTACTTCAGCCTGGTGCAGCGGCTGGTGGATGTGTGCCTGTGGGTTGAAGTCATCAAGCATTCCGCTTGTATTGAGGGTGCCCGTCGGGCCCTTGCCCGCGCAAAGGTGCACTGGGGCAAGATGGATGCCCAGAAGCTCGTGACGGACCCGCCACTAGAGGGCAAGGAGCATCGCACGCCCGAGATGTATTATAAGAGTGTGCTGAAGGGCGCCCGCATTATTGCGGGTGAGTGCTCCAAAGATGTAATATTTGAGTAGACTCGCATTTTGTTATCCTGTGCGCTGAAAACTTAGTTCATATGCGCTAAGCAACACTTGTTAATTTAAAATATTACCTTATGTGCGGCTGTTTATCAAATCTGAGAGATGTCAAGTCGTCGGCTTCAGCCCCCATGCCATGAGTGCTGGGGTGTTCGGGATAAACTTGAGCGCTCTTGTTCCCCTTTTTGGGTCCATCTAGGGAGGCGCTCAACACAGCGAACAAGGCAACCGGACTTATAATGCTTGAACACTCTAACTTAGCCATAGAATTCTATAATTTTAAATTTCGGCGAAGCCCCTAGTCTTCGGAAGGCCGAATTTGGGGCGCTATCCATGCCTTGGCCGGACAGTATCCGGCTCCTCGCTCTAAGCGGCAAATGTCTTTAAGGACTCGCAAAAAACCTCTCGAACAGCGACCGGCTCTCGCCTCATCATGACGGTCAGTTTTAGCTTTCTCCACTGAGGCGTTAACCCAGCTCAACTGGGGCGCAATCGCAGTGGTTCTCCCAGTGCTATCTTAGCCGATATAACGGAATGTAAGGTACCAAAACATGGGAGCCGGGCAAACCCAACTATTGACCCAAGACATGATTCGGAGCCGATGCATATAGTGCTATAAGTTCGGGGTGCCGCACTTGTGAAAGTGTTCGGACTCATCACACCATAATGCGGGAAACATAAGCCCCTGGTGTATATTAGCCGTACCAAAGTGTACGGATGCAAAATGCCGTGAATGAACATATGTATGAAAAAGAAATGCAATTATAAGCAAAAAGGCGCTGCATTGTTTTATTCAATAAGTGCTGCTACAAATGCAGAACGATACAAATAGTGCGATAAGCAAGGTATGGGACTGTTAAACATGTCCCCCTCCAGGGGTAGGCTGCAGATTGGTGTATAAAAATGCTCGTAATGGAGACCACCTGTATATTCGTTGTAGCCATTATCCTTCCCTGGCTGTTGCATCGTGAGTTCGGCAGGTCTGCTGCCGGACAGGGCCTCTGACAAACGGAGTCCTGTGGGTAAAAAATAAAAGGTAAAAAGAAAAGAAAAAAGAACGACACACTTGAGAGCCCCTGGTGTGGTTGAGCCGCAGTCTGGGTTTATCATGGTAGTGCCCCTCTCCCCATGCCCATGGTATCTTCAGAGTGTAATGGTGTACGCGAAGGACCTGCTTTGACATTTCGCAGGAGCTGGGGTTGGGGCCGCACTGCTACGCGTTCTCGGAACGTGCCAGGTGGTCTTGTTGTAAGTTACTCTGGGCGCGCTTAGCTGTGTCCGGCCGCTTAACGGCCGGACTCGAGAATTACCTTAAGAGGCTGCATTGCACTTCTGCCGCGAGAGCCGCTGTATGTTCCTCCGTGCGGAGAGAATGTTCAGTGTTTCCGTTGACCGTGATGACTCCTCGAGGGCCTGGCATCTTGAGCTTGAGGTATGCGTAGTGCGGCACCGCGTTGAACTTTGCAAACGCGGTACGTCCGAGCAAGGCATGATAGCCGCTGCGGAACGGGACTATGTCGAAGATTAACTCCTCGTTTTGGAAGTTATCCAGGGATCCGAAGACCACTTCCAGTGTAATTGACCCTGTACAATTGGCTTCTACACCTGGTATGACGCCTTTAAAGGTCGTTTTGGTAGGTTTAATCCTTGAGGGGTCTATGCCCATTTTGCGCACTGTACCCTGGTAAAGCAGGTTCAGGCTGCTGCCGCCGTCCATCAGGACTCTGGTTAGGTGAAATCCATCGACGATTGGGTCTAAGACTAGTGCGGCGAATCCTCCGTGTCGGATGCTGGTGGGGTGGTCCCTTCGGTCAAAAGTGATCGGGCAGGAGGACCATGGATTGAACTTCGGGGCAACTGGCTCCATCGCATAGACATCACTGAGTGCACGCTTCCGCTCCCTTTTGGGTATGTGCGTTGCGTATATCATGTTCACCGTCCGCACCTGTGGGGGGAAACCCTTCTATCCTCTATTGTTCGGCGGTTGGGTCTCGTCCTCGTCATCGCTATGCAGCCCCTTGTCATTGTTTTCGGCAATTAACTTGCCTGCCTGCTTGAATACCCAACAGTCCCTGTTGGTGTGGTTAGCTGCCTTTTCGGGGGTGCCGTGTATCTGGCACAAGCGGTCGAGTATTCGGTCCAAATTGGACGGACCCAGAGTAGTTCTTTTGAATGGCTTTTTCCGCTGACCGGGTTTAGAGCCTCTGAATCCGGCATTGACTGCCGTATCCTCAATATTGTCGCAGTTAATGCGGCGTTTGTTTTCGTTACGACGCGGCCTGCCATTTCGGTCCTTGAAGTCCAGACTGCCAGAATTTTTGCTGAGGTTGTTGCTGCGTGCTAGCCAGCTGTCCTCACCCGCGTAGAAGCGGGTCATGAGTGATGTGAGGGCTGCCATGGATTTCGGCTTTTCCTGTCCTAGGTGCCGGGCAAGCCACTCATCGCGGATGTTAAGCTTGAAGGCCGCGAGGGCCTCCGCATCCGGACAGTCGGCGATTTGGTTTTTCTTGGTTAAGAACCATGTCAAGAATTGTCTGGCCGATTCGTCTGGCTGCTGAATTATGTGGCTTAGGTCATCAGCGTCTGGTGGTCGCACATAAGTGCCCTGGAAGTTATCGAGGAATGCGGCTTCCAGGTCTTCCCAACTCCCAATTGACTCTGCTGGCAAGCTGTTAAGCCAATGCTGGGCTGGTCCTTTAAGCTTCAGGGGGAGATATTTGATGGCGTGAAGATCGTCACCGCGGGCCATGTGGATGTGGAGAAGATAGTCTTCGATCCAAACCGCGGGGCCTGTTGTGCCATCGTAAGATTCGATATTCACGGGTTTAAACCCTTCAGGGATTTGATGATCCATTACTTCATCTGCGAAGCATAATGGGTGTGCGGCGCCTCTATACTGGGCGATATCACGACGGAGCTCAAAAGAGCTTTGTCTGTTTTGTTCGGCCCGGCCGGACTTACTGTGTCCGGCGCGACGGTTGTCGTCAGGTACCATGGGGCGCCCACGCGATCCATAGATCGATCTTGATTGTCTTGCCTTGTCCTCCAATATATCTCGCAGGTCCGTAGCGTGCCCCTGTGGCCGTGTACTTTTTGAGCGATGTCGGGGTACGGTTCTAGTGAAGGGCCTAGAGGCCTCTCTGTCGCGACCACGGGGTGGTCGGTCAGCCGTATTGTCTCCTGCTGATGCGGGTTCGTAAGCCTCCTCCTCTAATCGGGGGAGCAGCTTGCATTTAGGGTAGCTTTTGGAGGGGCGTTCGAGCTCATGCTCTTCGGCCGTGAGGACTTCAGTCCATCTGTTGGCTAGCAGATCTTGATCAGCTCTAAGCTATTGCTGCTTTTTCTTGAGGCTGTTCGCCGTGGCCATAAGCCTGCGTTTAAAACGCTCTTGTTCGACGGGATCCTCGGGCACGACAAATTCATCGTCGTCGAGGCTTGCTTCGTCTCCGGAGGGAGGCATATAATCCTCTACCTCTTCTTCTGCCGCTCTCTCGTGAGGGCTGGCGTCTCCATCCTCCTGCGCTGTATCTTGCTGGAGTGGATTGTCTTCGGCACTGTCCGGTGTATTGTTATCTCCGGTGCCGGAATCTTCATTCTTGCTGTGGCGGGATTTAGAGCGGCGCCGCTGATGCCGGCGCTTGGAATGTTTCTTGGAGGGGTCATCCTCCTCTGTTCCTTCGCCATTCCCATCCTTTGGGATATCCACCATGTATATGTCATATGATGAGGTGGCTTTCCAGTGCCCGGTAGGCGCTGGTTCTTGTTCGTCTCCGGCATCGTTGTCAATACCGTCGATGTCTTCGGAGTCGTAGTCTAGCATGTCGGTTAGATCATCGACAACAGCTACCAACTGGGTGGTGGGTGGGCTTTGAATTTCTTCGTCGTCCGCATCCCAACCATCCTGACCGCAATCCGGCCAGGGCTCTCCTGATAATGAGAGATACTTTAGCGAACTCAAGATGTCGCCAAAAGGTGAGAGTTGAAAGATGTCCGCTGCGGTGAACTCCATGGCCGGCGCCCAATCGGATTCGATCGGAGGGGGCGCGGGAGGTTCGAAGTCCGGCAAGGAGTCCGGCACCTCGGAGTCGCGAGCTTTATGAGGGACAAGATCAGTGTTCGGCTCTATCACCATAGAGGTTGCAGACCCTGAGGCGGTGTCTAGCCATCCGTCCCTGATCCGCGCAGCCGTCTCCCAATTGAAGATCGGAGCGGGTTCGAGTGCGGCCTCCAGGGTACTGTCCGGCTGCAGAGCTAAATCATGCTCGCCGTGATAGTGTGGCACGCTCGGTTGTGGCTCGACTCCATCGAGGATCAAGTCCCCGCGGATGTCACCCGTAAAGTTGAAACTTCCAAATCTGACCTGACGGCCAGGGGCGTAGCTTTCGATCTGCTCCAGATGGCCAAGCGAATTGGCCCACAGTGCGAAGCCGCCGAATACGAAGATCTGTCCGGGGAGAAAAGTCTCACCCTGGACTGCATCGTTGATGATGGTCGAAGAAGCCATCGAGCCTATCAGTGACGACACAGAGGAACTCTCAATGAAAGCACCAATGTCGGTGTCAAAACCGGCAGATCTCGGGTAGGGGGTCCCGAACTGTGCGTCTAGGCGGATGGTAACAGGAGACAATGGACACGATGTTTACCCAGGTTCGGGCCCTCTTGATGGAGGTAAAACCCTACGTCTTGCTTGATTAATATTGATGATGTGTGTTACAAGAGTGGATCTACCACGAGATCAAGGAGGCTAAACCCTAGAAGCTAGCCTATGGTATGATTGTTGTTCGTCCTATGGACTAAAGCCATCTGGTTTATATAGACACCGGAGAGGGCTAGGGTTACACAGAGTCGGTTACAATGGTAGGAGATCTACATATCCGTATCGCCAAGCTTGCCTTCCACGCCAAGGAAAGTCCCATCCGGACGTGGGATGAAGTCTTCAATCTTGTATCTTCATAGTCTTGGAGTCCGGCCGATGATGATAGTTCGGCTATCCGGACACCCCCTAGTCCGGAACTCCCTCAGTTGCGTTGGAGGGAAGGTTCTCCAATACCTGGCAGGTTATTCAGGGATCTCACTAGGGCTATGATCTTGTGATGGTTCCTTCTCTTTGGGTGTCCACCGCCCGGGCCGATACCCATCATTCGCTAGGGTTTTAGCTATATTAGTGAGGTTACATGTATGAGACTATTCGAGATGTCTTAGTGATAATATTCGACGATGTACGGACGCAAGAGATGATTTAGTTTTGCTTATTGAATGCATGCTAATTCAAATACTAAGTTATTTTATGATTCAGTTTTTCTTATTTAATGCTCAAATTGGAGAACTACTCCTATTTTGAATGCTCAAATTGGAGAGCATTATTTTGAATACTATTTTGTTTTTGCAGCCAAATCT
>NC_057801.1:68090778-68102722 GCF_018294505.1 Triticum aestivum
CTCGAGGTGAGACTAGCCAAATCTCCATGTCAATATGAGTCCTATAAGATATTTTGAAATGTTTTCGTTCATATTTTCAACCATTGAAATGCAATGACCATCAAGTTTGAATGCAAATAGGATATGTGCTTGCCCAAGTCGCCATGTTTGGAGGTAACACCTCCGAGTGGCCTATGTTTTGCCGGAGTGTTGATTAATTTTTGTTCCGGCAAATTTCAGGCACTCGATATGTCCTATTTTAGCAAAGGTCATGCCAGATTTTTCCAAGAATTTTGGCATGACTTGTGCTAAAATATGTAGGAAATGTCGAGTGGCCTGGATTTTCTAGAAAGATAATTAAACGACATTTCGGGTTGACTTTAAGTCTACCAAGGCTCCATACATGGCAAGCAAAAAATGAGTAAGGGAGAAAGTCTGCACCATATATTGGTTTAATGCACTCGGGGACGAAGGGAGGAGCGACCATCACCAGCGGTCGAATATATACACCACGTGAGCTGAGAGTTTTCAAAAAAAAAAACTCAACGGACTGATAGTCAACCCGTGCTGAATAATAATGATCTAATTTAGTTTTTGTAGTACATATATTGAATTTTAGAAGTTTAATCTTTGAATTATGAACATAGGAAATGCTGTCGGACGAAAGTCTCGCGGAGTGCTCTTGGTGCGACGACAACCAGGGTTTCTGCGACAGGCCTCACTTGGTAGAAGGTCGGCGCTTCAGCATTAAGCTCCAGGACGCCTTCGATGTTGAAATGGTACGCTACGATGCAAAGTGTTTTTTTTATAATTAAGCTCGACTTCTACTACTTCAACGTGTAATTTTTGTCTTTTACAACTCAAGTAGCTTATCCCATGCCATGCAAGACGCTACGTATTGGAGAGGATGGATTTTGAAGGTCATGAGAGTATGGAAACAAAGAATTCACCTAAGGACCCATCATGGTATGGATTTTGAGGTAAATCTATACAATTCTGAGAGCGTATCCCATTTTGGTTGCCCGGATTGGGAAGCACTTTGCAAGATGTATGATTTTCAAGAGGGTATGCTTGTCACCATGGAACTTGGTGATCCTGACATCGAGGAAGACAATTTGGACATTTGGGTCCTTGTTGATACGCTTCCAATTCTACCGCTATGTGAGTTTCTCAAACATAGTTATTAAGTAATTTATATTGTTTATTTCAAAATAGTTGACAGCTTATTTCCATTCACAGCTTATTTTCATTCTTCAAAGAATGTGCGGAAGATGGTAGACAGAACCTGCTACACCGATGGCTTTGAGTTAACTTATCAGGAGAAAAATCATCTGGTCGCATTTTGTACTGATCTTGAGAATTACAATATCTATTATCAAACTCCTCCACATTATGGTCAATATGTGCCACTAGTGCACGTGTTGAACTATGCTAACATCAATGGAGATGGCATGGTAAGGTTTTTAGTATTATGACATTTGTGCATATTTTGCATAAATTCTTCTAAAACTGAACTATATTGCTAACTACGAAGTTATTACTATGTTTTTCAACAGATAATCCCTCATGAGTGTGTGCCTCATCTGATGTTTCAAAAAGGTCGCCTTGATGTTTTGAATATACAGCTAGGTCATCCTATGAATCACTCCTTTTCATATTGGATTTCTAAAACCAATGAAGACATGACAATCAAAGGTTGGAAAAATGTATGGTCACTCGTAGGGAGCTACTTGGAAGCAACATTAGGCGAAGGGCGAGAATTGGAGACAGGATAATCTCCATTCTCCATAATGGAGGGTCAGGGCCTATCTTGTTTTATGCTATTTTACATAAGAGAACCTAGTATGTCCTATGAGAGAAAAGTAGGTCCTAGGTACAATGTGTTATTATGTTGTACAATGTGTTAGAGTTGATGATGATTAGGAGTTGTGATTATGACTACTGACCAACTTACTATATGATGTCTCATTGATAAAAATGATGATCATGAGGAGGTGTTATATGACAATGATGTATTATGATGATTAGATGTTAATGATATGATGATGATGATGATGATGATGATGATGATGATGATGATGATGATGATGATGATGATGATGAGATATTATGTCATTGGGTGAAAGAACCGTGGTTTAGTTTCAAGTGCATGGATCCAATCCATGCACTTGAAACTAATCCATGGTTCTTTCACCCAATGATGTAGTAACTCATTCTGATGTAAAAACAATCTCTAAATTGCTACTGTATGAAAACTTGTATAATGGCGTATGAATGCAAAATAAAACAAAAAAGAAATACCCAACAATAGTAGTAGCGCGGGTAGGGAGGTGCGCTACCAGTAACTACCAGTACGCTGTGCACCAAAGCGCTATTGCTAAGCACGTATAGCAGTAGCACGGGCAAGCACACGCTACTGATAAACTATAGTTGTAGCGTTGTATCAGTAGCGCGCCACCCTGCGCTACTGATATACCTAAAACCAGTGCTACTGCTAGCCTTTTCCCTAGTAGTGGACTATTCATCCACGGCGTCTCCCTCCTGCCTCCATCGGCTACTGTTCATCCAGCCTCCACCGGCTACTGTTCAACCAACCCTCCACGGGCCACTGTTCATCCAGCCCTCCACCAGGTACTGTTCATAGAGCCCTCCACGGGGTCCTGTTTATCCATCCCCAACCGGCTCGACCGGGGTCCTGTTCATCCAGCGGTAATAGCCTCTAGCTACTACCACGGGGTCCTGTTCATCCAACCCCCACTGGGAACTGTTCATCCAACCCCCAACAATGCTCATTGTTCATCAAGAGGTAGCAGGTTTGATGGGCTTCAGTTAGCATCAGTAGCGAAGGAATCGCTCGATCGGGTTCAGTTAACAGCCAGGTATCGATCGATCGCTCGGGTTCAGTAACGCGTAGCCAGTGCAATCGCTCGGGTTCAGTAGGCGAACACCTCGCTCCGGTTTAGTTAGAGCCCAAAGCCTCACACCCACACGTGTACGTGTACAAGAGAAAAGCGCAATCCCTCCGTGCATAGCTCGGCCCCGACCACCCACCATAACCGGGAACTCCCCGATATTTTCCTCACCCTCGCTTCTACCACGGTTTTTTCCGTCATGGATGGCCCAAAGAATGTCATGCAGTTGCGTCTCCGGCCCGCCCAGGATGAACAACCCATTTTCTGTCATGATTTTTTTCATAGAAGTAGGATCCTCTATGATGATACCTGGTTTTGTCACAATTATCGTCATAGAAGTGTCATAAGCATGACAAAAAAAATTCGTTCAACCCAAAATGTCATGAATGTGTATTTTTTTTGTAGTTTTTTGGTTTCGTCCGGCTCCTCCGGTTCATTCGCTGAAAGTGACGCAGGTGTCGTCTGTGCAGCGAAGACGTCATCTAGCATGTCTCTAGCCCCATCGTCCTCATAACCAACGATGTGTTGTCGTATCACCTCCTCTCTACCACGGTCCCGCTAGGCAAAGTTTATCGGTATGATAAAGTTTGGCATAAATCCATGTGTGCGAAGGTGCAGAGTCATCTCACTCTTATCTATGTGCATATGTCTCTTAGATTTGGCACAGGAGCATTATGGCACCATTCTCATTGGACTACGGAATATCTCTTTCAAAAACACATCGGTTTTCTCAGCCCACCCTATTGTTACTTGATTCCGACGGAAAAACCCACTATAAATCCACTGATTATCCGCCATCTCTGCTTTATTGGGAGCCACACAACAAAATTAAGGCTTCATTTAAATTACTCATATCAATGTTTTATTTTTTACAGGGTTGATGGGAAACGATAGTTAATCCACCTACATCTCTAATAGGTAAAGATGGGTCCTAATCCCACCCGAGAATGTGTAGATAGAGTACGTTCTCCATGTTGTACCTCATTCTGAGACAAACATTTGGGCAGCACCTCCCCACTGTTCTCCGAATATACGTCTCTACAAAATGTCGAGAGAATGTGCTTCCAGAGAACAACGGGGAGGCGTGATGTCTACTACACAACCTTCTTCTGGTAGATGTTGTTGGGCCTCCAAGTGCAGAGGTTTGTAGGACAGTAGAAAATTTCCCTCAAGTGGATGAACTAATGTTTATCAATCCGTGGGAGGCATAGGATGAAGATGGTCTCTCTCAAACAACCCTGCAACCAAATAACAAAGAGTCTCTTGTGTCCCCAACACACCCAATACAATGGTAAATTTTATAGGTGCACTAGTCTGGCGAAGAGATGGTGATACAAGTGCAATATGGATGGTAGATATAGGTTTTTGTAATCTGAAAATATAAAAACAGCAAGGTAACAAGTGGTAAAAGTGAGCGTAAATGGTATTGGAATGCTAGGAATCAAGGCCTAGGGTTCATACTTTCACTAGTGCAAGTTCTCTCAACAATAATAACATAACTGGATCATATAACTATCCCTCAACATGCAACAGAGAGTCACTCCAAAGTCACTAATAGCGGAGAACAAACGAAGATATTATTGTAGGGTACGAAACCACCTCAAAGTTATCCTTTCTGATCGATCTATTCAAGAGTCCATAGTAAAATAACATGAAGCTATTCTTTCCGTTCGATCTATCATAGAGTTCATACTAGAATAACACCTTAAGACACAAATCAACCAAAACCCTAATGTCACCTAGATACTCTAATGTCACCTCAAGTATCCGTGGGCATGATTATATGATATGCATCACACAATCTCAGATTCATCTATTCAACCAACAGAAAGTACTTCAAAGAGTGCCCCAAAGTTTCTACCGGAGAGTCAAGACGAAAACGTGTGCCAACCCCTATGCATAAGTTCATTGAACCCGCAAGTTGATCACCAAAACATACATCAAGTAGATCACGTGAATATCCCATTGTCACCACAGATAAGCACGGCAAGACATACATGAAGTGTTCTCAAAATCCTTAAAGACTCAATCCGATAAGATAACTTCAAAGGGAAAAATCAATCCATCACAAGAGAGTAGAGGGGGAGAAACATCATAAGATCCAACTACAATAGCAAAGCTCGTGATACATCAAGATTGTACCGTACACGAGAGAGAGAGAGAGAGAGAGAGAGAGAGATCAAACACATAGCTACTTGTACATATCCTCAACCCCGAGGGTGAATTACTCCCTCCTCATCATGGAGAGTGTCGGGATGATGAAGATGGCCATCAGTGAGGGATCCCCCCTCCGGCAGGGTGCCGGAACAGGGTCCCGATTGGTTTTTGGTGGCTACAGAGGCTTACGGCAGCGGAACTCCTGATCTATTGTGCTGCCCGATGGTTTTAGGGTATAAGGTCGGTCAGCGGAGCCACGAGGGGCCCATGATGGTGGGGGGCACGCCCAGGGGGTAGGGCGCGCCCCTGGACCTCGTGGCCACCTCGAAGCTTCCCTGACGTCAACTCCAAGTCTCCTGGATTGCTTCCGTTCCAAAAATAACTCTTCCGAAGGTTTCATTCCGTTTGGACTCCGTTTGATATTCCTTTTCTTCGAAACACTGAAATAGGCAAGAAAACAACAATTTGGGCTAGGCCTCTGATTAATAGGTTAGTCCAAAAAAGAACACAAAAGTGCTTAGTAAAGCCCATAAACATCCAAAACAGATAATATAATAGCATGAATACTTCATAAATTATAGATACGTTGGAGACGTATCAGCATCCCCAAGCTTAATTCCTGCTTGTCCTCGAGTAGGTAATGATAAAAGAATAATATATGAAGTGTGAATGCTAGCAGGTGCATAAGTTTGATCAATCATAATTTCAATCACCTTTTCTAGCATCATTATATGTCATAATAGCAGCTCATCTCATAAAACTTCTCATGATCAAGTAACAAGCTATTCACATATTAAAGCATCGACCATAAAATTTCTTGAAAACTAGCAAACTATGTTCTCAGTCATCAAACAATTTCAATTCATCTTATTTTCAGGAAGGATCTATGTAAGAGCTTTGATTAAGCAAATCCCACATACTCAACTATCATATAGTCTTCCATGATTGCTACCACTCAAAGCATATTTTTAGAACAAATAGCATCGATCGAACACAGACAAATATAGGGGCTTAATGTTTTGCCTCCCAACTTACTTATCATATAGATAATTGTCAACAATAATAATTCATGATCAAATATATTTGAATGGCCATATATGCTTAGATCTTTCCCAATCACATGATTCTTGCAACCTAAAGAGTAGGTTGGGATGAGAAGGAATACTACTGACTCTTGCATAAAAGTAAAAGATAGTCCCTTCGCAGAGGGAAGCAAGGATTTGAAGAGGTGCTAGAGCTTGATGCTTTTAAACAGATATGAAAATAATTTTGAGAGGTATGCTTTCATTGTCAACATAAGAACCAAGAGTTCCCAATATCTTCCATACTAGATACATTATAGGCGGTTCCCAAACAGAAAGGCAAAGATTTTACTCCCCCTCCGCCAACAATCACACTCCACGGCTTGTCCGAAACAATGGGTGCCATCCAACTATCAACAATCCTGGGGGAGTTTTGTTTAAATTATTTGCGATTTTTTTTATCTTTTGATCATAGGACTGGGCATCCCAGTAACCAACCATTTTTCTCATGGATGATGAGCGGAGTCCACTCATCGTGAGAATAACCCACCTAGCATGGAAGATACTGACAGCCCCTAGTCGCTACATGAGCGATTCGGGCATACAAAACAGATTATTATTTGAAGGTCTAGAGTTTGGCACATGCAAATTTACTTGGAACGGAAGGTAAATACCGCATATAGGTAGATATGCTGGACACTCATGGAAGAAACTTGGTTCAAGGAAATTGGATGCACAAGTAGTATTCCCTCTTAGTACAGATATTTTGGTAGCAAAGGATTCTAAATAGCAAGCACCACATGTTGGAGGATCTATAACAATATAACTTCTATACAAATAAACCCAAGCATAACTTATTATGTTGTCTTCCTTGTCCAATTTCAACTAATTTGCTCAGGTTTGAAAATAATTAATGGGGCTCACAATCATAGAAGATGTCTAAGATAGTATATTTATATGTGAAATATCTCTTCCTTCAATATTCTTTCATGAATTGTTCAAGTGACCAATACAATGTTTGCTAACCTTCAATGAATTTACCACCTCTACTTTTTAGATGTCAAGTCATTACTCCCCATGGGATAAGCATATCAAACATATATAATTTCATATTTATGATATTAAAATCATTCAACCATTTACTCATAGGGTATAACGTATAAGTGACGCACACGAGTAAATGACAAACTACTCCAAAAAGATATAAGTTAAGATCAATGAGTAGTTAAATAATTATGTAGCTATGTGAAGACTCTCTCTCATTTAAGAATTTAAGATCTTTGGATTTTATTAAAATAGTAATCAAAACAAAACAAAATAAAATGACGCTCCAAGCAAAACACATATCATGTGGTGAATAAAAATATAGCTCCAAGTAAAGTTACCGATGAACGAAGACGAAAGAGGGGATGCCTTCCGGGGCATCCCCAAGCTTAGGCTTTTGGTTGTCCTTGAATTATCTTGGGGTGCCATGGGCATACCCAAGCTTAGGCTCTTGCCACTCCTTATTCCATAGTCCATCAAATCTTTACCCAAAACTTGAAAACTTCACAACACAAAACTCAACAAAAAACTCGTAAGCTCCGTTCGTATAAGAAAATAAATCCACCACTTAGGTACTATTGTGAATTCATTCTAAATTCATATTGGTGTTAAACCTACTGTATTCCAACTTCTCTATGGTTCATATCCTCCGATACTACTCATAGATTCATCAAAATAAGCAAACAACACATAGAAAACAGAATCTATAAAAAACAGTCTGTAGTAATCTGTATCATTAGAATACTTCTGCAACTCCAAAAAATCCTACCAAATTAGGAACACCTGAGCAATTTATGTAACAATCCATAGAAAAAAGAATCAGATTAAAATCACTTTTCTGTGAATTATAAAAACTAATTTACTGGGTGCAAAAGTTTCTGATTTTCAGCAGGATCAACACAACTATCACCGTAAGCTATCCTAAAGGTCTTACTTGGCACTTTATTGAAACAAAAGCTATAAAACATGATTACTACAGTAGCATAACATAGTGAACACACAAAAACAGTAAAGGTAAATATTGGGTTGTCTCCCAACAAGCGCTTTTCTTTAATGCCTTTTAGCTAGGCATGATGATTTCAATGATGCTCACATAAAAGATAAGAATTGAAATGTAAAGAGAGCATCATGAAGAATATGACTAGCACATTTAAGTCTAACCCAGTTCCTATGCATAGGGATTTTGTGAGCAAACAACTTATGGGAACAATAATCAACTAGCATAGGAAGGCAAAACAAGCATAAGTTTAAAGCTTTAAGCACATAGAGCGGAAACTTGATATTTTTGCAATTCCTATAAGCATATATTCCTCCCTCATAATAATTTTCAGTAGAATCATGAATGAATTCAAAAATATAACCATCACCTAAAGCATTCTTTTCATGATCTACAAGCATAGAATTTTTATTACTCTCCACATAAGCAAAATTCTTCTCATGAATAGTAGTGGGAGCAAACTCAACAAAATAACTATCATGTGAAGCATAATCCAATTGAAAATTAAAATCATGATGACAAGTTTCATGGTTATCATTATTCTTAATAGCATACAAGTCATCACAATAATCATCATAGATAGCTACTTTGTTCTCATAATCAATTGGAATCTCTTCCGAAATAGTGGATTCATCACTAAATAAAGTCATGACCTCTCCAAATCCACTTTCATAATTATCACAATAATATTCAACATCCTCCAAAATAGTGGGATCATTACTTCCTAAAGCTGATACTCTTCCAAACCCACTTTCATCAATATAATCATCATACATAGGAGGCATGCTTTCACCGTAATAAATATTCTCATGAAAACTTGGGGGACTAAACATATCACTTCATCAAACATAGCATCCCCAAGCTTGTGGCTTTGCATATCATTAGCATCATGGGTATTCAAAGAATTCATACTAACAACATTGCAATCATGCTCATCATTCACATATTTTATGCCAAGCATTCTATGTAATTCTTCTTCTAGTACTTGAGCGCAATTTTCCTTCCCATCATTTTTATGAAAGACATTAAAAAGATGAAGCGTCTGAGGCAACCTTAATTCCATTTTTTGTAGTTTTATTTTATAAACTAAACTAGTGATAAAACAAGAAACTAAAAGATTCGATTGCAAGATCTAAAGATATACCTTCAAGCACTCACCTCCCCGGCAACGGCGCTAGAAAAGAGCTTGATGTCTACTACACAACCTTCTTCATGTAGATGTTGTTGGGCCTCCAAGTGCATAGGTTTGTAGGACAGTAGAAAATTTCCCTCAAGTGGATGACCTAAGGTTTATCAATCCGTGGGAGGCATAGGATGAAGATGGTCTCTCTCAAACAACCCTGCAACCAAATAACAAAGAGTCTCATGTGTCCCCAACACACCCAATACAATGGTAAATTGTATAGCTGCACTAGTTCGGCGAAGAGATGGTGATACAAGTGCAATATGGATGGTAGATATAGGTTTTTGTAATCTGAAAATATATAAACAGTAAGGTAACAAGTGGTAAAAGTGAGCATAAACGGTATTGCAATGCTAGGAAACAAGGCCTAGGGTTCATAGTTTCACTAGTGCAAGTTCTCTCAACAATAATAACATAACTAGATCATATAACTATCCCTCAACATGCAACAAAGAGTAACTCCAAAGTCACTAATAGCGGAGAACAAACGAAGAGATTATTGTAGGGTACGAAACCACCTCAAAGTTATCCTTTCTGATCGATCTATTCAAGAGTCTGTAGTAAAATAACACGAAGCTATTCTTTCCGTTCGATCTATAATAGAGTTCGTACTAGAATAACACCTTAAGACACAAATCAACCAAAACCCTAACGTCACCTAGATACTCCAATGTCACCTCAAGTATCCGTGGGCATGATTATACGATATGCATCACACAATCTCAGATTCATCTATTCAACCAACAGAAAGTACTTCAAAGAGTGCCCCAAAGTTTCTACCGGAGAGTCAAGATGAAAACGTGTGCCAACCCCTATGCATAAGTTCATTGAACCCGCAAGTTGATCACCAAAACATACATCAAGTAGATCACGTGGATATCCCATTGTCACCACAGATAAGCACGACAAGACATACATGAAGTGTTCTCAAATCCTTAAAGACTCAATCCGATAAGATAACTTCCAAGCGAAAACTCAATCCATCACAAGAGAGTAGAGGGGGAGAAACATCATAAAATCCAACTATAATAGCAAAGCTCGCGATACAACAAGATCGTGTCGTACACGAGAGAGAGAGAGAGAGAGAGAGAGAGAGAGAGAGAGAGAGATCAAACACATAGCTATTGGTACATACCCTCGGCCCAAGGGTGAACTACTCCCTCCTTGTCATGGAGAGTGCCAGGATGATGAAGATGGCCACCGATGAGGGATCCCCCCTTCGGCAGGGTGCCAGAATAGGGTCCCGATTGGTTTTTCGTGGCTACAGAGGCTTGCGGCGACGGAACTCCTGATCTATTATGCTCCCCGATGTTTTTAGGGTATATGGATATATATATATATATATATATATATATAGGTGAAAGAACTCGGTCAGGGGAGCCACGAGGGGCCCACAAGGGTGGGGGGCGCCCCTGACCCTCGTAGCCACCTCGAAGCTTCCCTGACGTCTACTCCAAGTCTCCTGGATTGCTTCCATTCCAAAAATAACTCTCCCAAAGGTTTCAGTCCGTTTGGACTCCGTTTGATATTCCTTTTCTTTGAAACACTGAAATAGGCAAGAAAACATCAATTTGGGTTGGGCCTCCGGTTAATAGGTTAGTCCCAAAAATAGTATAAAAGTGCTTAGTAAAGCCCATAAACATCCAAAATAGATAATATAATAGCATGAATACTTCATAACTTATAGATACGTTGGAGACGTATCAAGGCCCGGCCAAAATTATGTCTCGGAACGGGGTACAACATGGAGAATGTACCCAATCTACACATTCTTGGGTTGTTCGTGGAAAATGCTGGAATTCCGAATGTGTTACGGTGATAAATATGCAATTGAATGCATATTTATCGATGCAACCCTTCCGGGTGGGAGACGCTTAGGTTACGCGACTTGACGCGAAAATGAAATCTAGTGACATAAAAAAACAAAGGAGGACATGGAATTATAGCTCACCCTCGGATGTAGAGGATCTAGACGATTAGCGGAGAGGGATGAGCGTGGACCAACAGCTCCAACGTTAAAGATCATTCCACAGAGATGAAACACCACAAATCCTGTAAATTCGACCTAGTGAAAAATAATTAGCTCATCGCAGCACATAAAGCATTGACAATACATTATGAACCAACATGAAACAACATCTCAAAATTCAAAAAAGCTTCATTAAGTATTTTATAAAGTAAGTGTCTTGAATTGCTTCTTAAGAACCAACATGACAAATAACGTGTCTTATGAATCAACATGACCTAACACTAACTCGACCAAACACAAAACTTACCAGTATTCATCAATCCATCCATCTATCACAAACCTGACCAACATCCATTCCTCCATATTTTAAACTAAGTGTCTACAAAAATTCACTACAGATGCATCTATCACAAATCGAACAATAACCATGCATTCATCTAACAAAATTTCATGAATGCATCTTTGCACATAACAAACAATAATAAAATAAAATAAAAATAAAAAAAGCTCACCGTGGGCGTTTTGGGCGCCGGTGCAGCGGGCGAGCAAGGAGGTCGTGGGTAGGGGACGGAGAAGGGTGAACGGTGGCCGGGGCCGCCGCTGTAGGGCATCGGTGGAGGGGGGCTCTGACCCCCGGCCGGCACGACGAAGGCCGATTTGCCGAGGACCGAGCAGGAGAGG
>NC_057801.1:68103265-68104078 GCF_018294505.1 Triticum aestivum
GGAGAGGGTGGTGGCGGCGGCGCGACATCGAGGTGGCGATGGGTGTGGCGGCGGATGTGTGAGGAGGGGGGAGGGGGTCACGGCGGTGGCGCGGGTCAGGGTCCAGCTGGGCAGCGGTGGCGGAGGCGTTCGCAGTCAGGGTGGAGCTGGGCGGCGGAGGCATGGGTAGGGCGGCGGAGGCGCGGGTGGGGCGGCAGCGACGGGGTGGGTGGGGGTCGGGGTCGGGACGATTGGATGGGGAGTGGATGGGGAATGAGTGGAGCGGGTTGGCCTTGGATGGATAAGTGGGGGTATACCAACGGCTTCGCCATCGGCATAGGTGACGATGCCACGTGTCCAACTATGCCGACAGCCAAAGCCTTAGGCATACACATTTTTAATTTTTTTCCTTTTTTTTCTATAACATCAACTTTAATTTAAAAAACTCCTACCATTTTGTTAAACTACCCACTGTCCTTCCTACCCTTCGAGGACTACCGACGTGGTGGTTTCACCCCTCCAAGTGCCGGTGACATCGCCGTCAGTGAGGGGTGCTACACCCCGGAGCCTATGTATACCGACGGCTGTTGTTTCCCCCCTCCAAGTGCTGGCGGTAGCGTCTGTGAAGTGGGTCACACTCTGGAAATGCCGCCACACCTTAAGGCATTTATGAGGGCCCTGTGCGACACTCCGGTGGCATTGCTACCCCCTCAAGGCCCCCGTCCCGCCAAACCCTAGAGTAGTTGACCAGCAGATCTACCCTTTGAGTTTCGCCGGACAGGCTTTGAACAATGGACCTCTCCACCCAGTTGTGATAGGTCAGCCCATAGGAAC
>NC_057801.1:68104605-68107894 GCF_018294505.1 Triticum aestivum
CCGTCACGCCTAACCCTAGAGAAGTTGACCAGGAGATCTAACCCTTTGACTTTCGCAAGTCGGGCTTTGACCAATGGACCTCTCCACCCGATTGTGATAGGTCGGGCCATAGGAACACTAAGGAACAAGGTCCGGGCCAAACCTACCGCTAGGTTCCCTCCGTGTAGACCTGACGCAGTCGTCCCCCCCCCCCCCTTCAGGTGCCAGTGATGGCGCCGTCCGTGAAGGGGTTGCACTCCGGAGCCGCGTGCTGCCTCTTCGGACATGCCACCACCCTTCTAGACGTGTAAGACATCCCAACACAAGATCCGGCGGCATTGCTAGTCACCGAAGGCCGCCGGCCACAATCGTAGACACGCGAAGAGCAATCCGCAACAGGGTATTTTTTTCAAATACTTCCGCATCACAAAAACTATGAAAAATTGCCACGCATCCTATATAACATGTGCCCATGTAGTGTAAAAAATTCATGAGTTTATCATGCTCCGAGTGTTTAGAAATATTCATGCAACACGATAACTGCAGAACGTTTACTACGGTGACATCACCGTCTGTGAGGGGGTCCACACCCCGGAGCCACGTGCTGCCTCTTCACACATGCCACCAAGCCTTAAGGCATGTATGCGAGCCCAGTGCGACGCTCCGATGGCATTGCCACCCCCTCAAGGCCCCTGTCCCGCATAACCTTGGAGCGATAGACCCGAAGATCAAACCCTTTGACTTTCGCCGAACGGGCTTTGACCAATGGACCTCTCCACCCGGTTGTGATAAGTCGGCCCATTGGAACAATTAGGAACAAGGTCCGGGCCAAACCCACTGCTAGGTTCCCTCCGTGCAGACCCGACGCTGTCGTTCCCCCCTTCCTCAAGGTGTCGGCGGCAGCACCGTCCGTGAAGGGGGTCGCACCACGGAGATGCGTGCTGCCACTTCAGACATGCCACCACCCTTCCAGAGGTGTAATACATCCTGACACAAGATATGGTGGCATTGCTAGTCACCGAAGGCCGCCGGCCACAATCATAGACACGTGAAGAGCAATCCGCAACAGGGTATTTTTCAGATACTTCCGCATCACAAAAAACTATGAAAAATTGCCATGCATCCTATATCACATGTGCCCACACCGTGTAAAAAATTCATGAGTTTATCACGCTAAGAGTGTTCAGAAATCTTCATGCAACACGATTGTCACAGAACGTTTACTACGGTGACATCGCCGTCCGTGAGGGGGGCACACCCCGGAGCCACGTGTTGCCTCTTCACACATGCCACTAGACCTTATGGCATGTATGAGGGCCCGGTGCGACGCTATGGTGGCATTGCTACCCCCTCAAGGCCCCTGTCCCGCCTAACCCTGGAGCGGTTGACCCGAAGATCTAACCTTTTGACATTTACCAGATGGGATTTGACCAATGGACCTCTCCACCCGGTTGTGATATGTCAGCCCATAGGAACACTTAGGAACAAGTTCCAGGCCAAACCCACTACTAGGTTCACTCTGTGTAGACCCGACGCTGTCGTTCCACCCCCACCCCCCTCAAGGTGACGGTGGCAGCACCGTCCGTGAAGGAGGTCGCACCCTAGAGACGCATGCTACCTCTTCATACATGCCACCACACCATAAGGCATGTATGAGGGCCCCATGTGACGCTCCGGTGGCATTGCTAACCCCTCAAGGCCCCCGTCCTGCCTAACCCTAGAGGAGTTAACCAGGAGATCTAACCCTTTGACTTTCGCCGGACGGGCTATGACGAATGGACCTCTCCACCCGGTTGTGATAGGTCGGCCCATAGGAACACTTAGGAACAAGGTCCGGGAAAAATCCACCTCTAGGTTTCCTCCGTGTAAACCCGATGCACCGTTCCCTCCTCTAGGTGCCTCCGGCGGCGCCATTCTTGAAGGGGGTCGCACCCGGAGACACACATTGTCTCTTCATACATGCCACGACACCTCAAGGCATGTATGAGGACCCCGTGCGACACTCTAGTGGCATTGCTAGCCCCTCAAGCCCCCCGTCTCGCCTAACCCTGGAGCACTTGAACAGGAGATCTAACCCTTTGACTTTCGTCAGAGGGGTTTTTACCCATGGACCTCTCCACTCAGTTGTGATAGGTCGGCCCATAGGAACACTTAGGAACAAGGTCCGGGCCAAACCCAACGCTAGGTTCCCTCCGTGTAGACCCGACACGGTCGTTCCCCTCCTCCAGGTGCCGGCGGAGGCGATGTCCGTGAAGGAGGTCGTACTCCAGAGTCGCGTGGTGCCTCTTCAGACATGCCACCACCACTCCAAATGAGTAAGATGGCATGAAACAAGATCTGGCGGCGTTGCTAGCCACCGAAGGCCGCCGGCCACAATCATAGACACACGAAGAGCAATCCGCAACAAGTTATGTTCTCAAATACGTCTGCAACACAAAAAAACTACGAAAAATTTCCACGCATCCTATATTACATGTGCCCATGTTGTGTAAAAAATTCATGAGTGTATCACGCTCTGAGTGTTCAGAAATATTCATGCAACACGATAACCGCAGAACGCTTATTACAATGACATCGCTGTCCGTGAGTGGGGCCACATCTCGGAGCCGCGTGCTGCCTCTTCACACATGCCAACATACCTTAAGGAACGTATGAGGGCCCGATGCGACGCTCCGGTGGCATTGCTACCCCCCTAAGGACCTCGGCTGCTCTAACCCTGGAGCGATTAACCTGATGTTCTACGCCTTTGACTTTCCCCAGACGGGCTTTGGCCAATGGACCTCTCCATTCGGTTGTGATAGGTCGGCCCATAGGAACACTTATGGACAAGGTCCGTGCCAAACCCACAGCTAGGTTCCCTCCTTGTAGACCCGACGCTGCCGTTCCCGCCCTCCAGGTGTCGGCGGCGGCGCCGTCCGTGAAGGGGGTTGCACCCCGGAGACGTGTCATGCCTCTTCAGACATGCCACCACCCTTCCAGACGTGTAAGATTCCCCCCTCCAAGTCACCTCATGGGGGCCACACACCAGAGCTGAAGACGGGCATGTACGCATGCGACATCACGTTTACACATGCATGAGGACCCGTCGATGTTTCAGTCGCATAGCTCCACCCCGAAGGCCCATTGAGCAGGAGATCTAGCCCTTTAACTATCACCGGGTGGGCTCCGGCGAGTGGATGCTTCCCTACGTGAGACGGTGACAGCAACGTCCGTGAGGGGGTCACACCCTGGAGCCGCGTGCCGGGTGCTTGCACCTGCTACCACGTTTCCACACGCGTAAGAGGGCCTACTGCAAGACCTGGCGACATTG
>NC_057801.1:68109256-68115402 GCF_018294505.1 Triticum aestivum
TTACATCTCGACGCCGGCGAGGCTCATTTTGTATTCGCATGCAATTGGGGGTTGTTCTTCCCGTGCAGTCCACTGACCCCGCGCTTGCAGTCCTTTCCCTCCCCTACTGTCAGCGCTCGCAATCACCGATGACCACGATGCACAGATCGGTGAACCCCCTCGCTTGTAGCTCTCTCCTCATCAACATGCAGTTCCTTGGCGCCTCCATCCACGTCACAGGTACACAAAAAATGCCCAAGATCCAATTCTTCACTATTTGTTCTTCGCTGACGGTGAGCAGTGGAGGTTTCTCTTTCGTTGCAGGGCGGCATGCGGTTCTATCGACGGCGGCTTGCAGTTCTGACCACGGGCCCATGCAGTATGCCCTACGCCCTCTGTGTTCCCCATCTCCACTTGCAGTCCAGTCACCGGCAGTCCTCCGGCACAAATTTTTTGCACATTGTTTTGCAGCCCACTTGGGCGACTATGCAGTTTGTGGTGTACACGGGTGCAGATGATCCACAGATTGAGTTTTATTTTTCTCAAAAAAATGTATGACGATGGAGTTGTCATTGTGCAAAATACACAGAAAACGTTTCATTGTTTTTGACTAGAGGTTCGTTTCATTGTTCTCAAGCAGTTCATTTGAATGAAAGAATCAAAATAGTTAGAAAAAAAACTAATGCAGTACGCTTGCCTCTACTCTGGAATTCAGATGCTTTAACACAAAAAAGGATAAAATAGAAATTGCAGTGCACTTGGCTCGTCACTACAGTCCCAAACATGTTAATGAAAAACGCTATCCCAAAAAATGTGTTACATGAAAACGTCAACAATAACTTATGTGTTTCACTTTTGAAAGTGTTGCGGTTCATTTTTTGTATTAATGTAGTTCACTTGCTCGTCTTGGAAATTTTATGTCAAACAAAGAAACCATGAAGTTCACTTGCTCGTCTGCTGCATTGCGGTTAGCAGTGCGGTTTTCTGTCTGATGAAGTTCACTCGTCGATTTGGGTGTCGCGAAAAACAGAGTATCCGCATTTCGGTAATTTTAAAACATCTTTTAAACCGTGAAGAATTGGTGAGAGTGTTCTATATGAAAAAGTTGTGCCTCATCGATATCTTTGCAACGGCGTATAATTTGAATCATTTCAACTAGCGGTTTGTGAAAAATTCACGAAAAACGGCTGCTACCACTCGTTGTCAGTCGCATAATTTTCAAAATTAACTAAAAACCATAAGGAATCTCAAAAAATTCCAGCATATGGAATTTGCGCCTCATTTGTAGCTTTCCAACGGCGTATCACACACCTCGTTTCGACAAATGGTTCAAAAAGTGAAGCGAAAACAGTACGAAAATTGCTAAAAATTCGAAAAAACATAATTCTGCGATTACTAAATTTAAAACTGCTCTTAAACTGTAACAAATTAGAGAAAATAATAGATATCAAAAAGATGCGCCTCGAGGATATCTTTCCAACCATGTATCATTTGCTTCATTCTGACGAGCGGTTTAGAAAAAAACGCGAAAAAGCGCTCGCTGTCACTCGTCGAGCGCCGCACCATTTTCAAAACTGCTCTTAAACCGTGAAGAATCTCGAAAAGTGTTTAACATGGCGAAGTTGCGCCTAATCCATAGATTCTCAACAGTATATTACATGTCTCGTTTCGATAGACGGTTAAAAAATTAGAGCGAAAAAGGTACCAAAAAATACTGTGTGTACTTTTTTCCGACACGAAGTTCACTAGTCTGTGTATTGCAGCACCCCTGCTACTGAAAGTGAAGTGCATTTGCATTAAGCGTGCAGTGCAGAAGTGTTATCAGAATAGTTATTCTACTAATATTAGCAGAATAGACCGGCTGTATGTATGTGTGTGTGTCTATATATATATATATATATATATATATATATATATATATATATATATATATATATATATATATATATATATATATAGGGAAAATAGATACTACCATCTAGTGGTAGTTACCACCACCCTAGCTGCCATCGGATCTCTTCAGATCTGAGCGTTGATTAACGGGTTCGGTTTTACAAGTTTCCAGACTTTTTGTACCCAATAAAATAACCAGCCCGTACCCCCACCACACCCACCCGATTTATGTGGGGAGATAATTACCGTATAACTACCTTCAGTAAAAAGAGCAAGCTATATATCAAAATATATCCACCGGCCGCTGGCGTCGGGCATCCTTCTTCTCTAGTTTTTAATACGCAGGTTAATCTTTGATCTATCCTTCTCTTGTTTGCTAGATTTAGCATATGTACATGCATACTAGAATCCATCTAATGCTGGTGCATGTAGGATTTGGATTGCTAATTTAGAAGAGATGCATGCATGGATTCATGCAATTGACCAACGACCGTGCATCAGGTCTGGACGCATCAACTAACTGTACAAACATAATGTACATGAGATTCTCCACACTCCATGCATACATATATATACTCCCTCCCAAAAAACATATGTGTCCACTAACGGACCTGTAACACATACTCCCGTCTGAATTTTCTCAAAAAAAGGTACTCCTATCTAAAAAAGATACATACACAGTCGGCAACTCCATAAATATCTCGTTTATATTATATGCACAACAGTCCATCGTAAATACTACATACACCATTCTAAAATAAGAAGTATATTTCTTCATACTACAAGACACAGATACTCCATCCTCCATAAAAAAGCATATATACTCCATGTTCTAAGAAATACATACTCCATACTTTTGGTGGTTCCCAATACTAAATTCAAAATTAATATACTACATACTTTTTTTTACTCGACAGTTCATACAATATACTACATACTAAAAAAACTATATCCACTTCAAAAAGATATACTACATACTCTCTGCGAAAAACAATTATATGTACACATGCACATACTCCATGTGAGAATTTGTAAATATACTCCAAAATATAGTAGTATCGTAGTATGTAGTACGTACCATAATTCTGAAACGAACTATAAAATACATACAAAATACTACTTTTTTGGGACACATATTTTGTACATTCACGTAAAAGAGTGTTAATACTCCAGCTTGGTGTTAATAATCCATACTCAAATAATCAAATGCTTATACTCCACACTCCAATTTTACTTAGTAGTGCATACTCCATACAACAAAAGTTACATGTCAATACTCCGTACTACAGGTATATATATGAGTATACTCTATGCGGTTCTAAAAAAGACAATATATTTCATACTATAATAGAAGAATCAAAAAAGAGTTATACGTTCCTATACGACCTATTTCCAACAAAAACTACTTGTTAAAAAAAGATATAAATATGTACTTTGGATAAGAAAATCACCATCTACGGTGCTTATCAAGAATAATCAGCACCAGTTTAAAAGAGAAGAATAATCAGCCTCACGTTCACAGGCTTATGCGATGAAAATATTGTTGTACGCACCTAAGATTGAGGAGATAGTTGCAACAGCCTGTCACCCGCTTGCCAGATTATTTAATTATAAAAACTGAATTAGTTTCCACCTACTAAATTGCATTGGCACCCGTTAACAATAGCCACTACCCGGTTGATTTGATGCCACGTTTGAGGGCGGGGGAAGAGGGACACGTGGATGCCAAAGAAGATGGTGGTAACTACCACTGCTTGTAGATAAAATTTGTCCTATATATATATATATATATATATTAGCGGAATAACTATTCTGATAACACTTCCGCACTGCATGCTCAATGCAAGTGCACTTCACTTTCTGTAGCAAGGGCACTGCAATACACATTAGTGAACTTCGTGTCGTAAAAAACTGCATGCACTGTTTTTTTATACTGTTTTTGACCTAGTTTTTAACCGTTTATCAAAACGAGGCGTATAATATACCGTTAAAAAGCTATGGATTAGGGGCAACTTCGCCATGTTGAACATTTTTTGAGATTCCTCGCGGTTTAAGAGCAGTTTCAAAAATGATGTGGGGAACGACGAGTGGTTGCGAGCGTATTTTCGTGATTTTTTCTAAACCGCTCTTCGGAATAAAGCAAATAATACGCCGTTGGAAAGATATCGTCGAGGCACATCTTTTTCATATCTATTATTTTTTCTAAATCGTTACGGTTTAAGAGCAGTTTCAAATTTACTAAATCGCGGAATTACGTTTTTTTGAATTTTTTTTAAAATTTTCGGTACTATTTTAGCTCCATTTTTTGCACCATTTGCCGGAATGAGGAGTATGATACATTGTTGGAAAGCTACGGACAAGGCTCACCTTTCGTATGTTGGAGTATTTTTGAGATTCCTTACGGTTTTTAGTTAATTTTGAAAATCGTGCGGCTGACGACGGGAGGTAGCGAACGTTTTTCGTGATTTTTGCAAACCGCTGGTCGAAATGATCTGAATTATATGCCATTAGAAAGATACCGATGAAGCGCAACTTTTTCATGTAGAACACTCTCTCTGATTCCTTACGGTTGAAAACCAATTTTATTTTAACGAAATGCGGATACTCTGTTTTTTCACAACCCAAAATCATCGTATGTACTGCATCAGACAGAAAACCGCACTACTTCACACTAAAACCGCACTTCATCCGACCGACAAGTGCACTTCATGATTTCTTTTTTGTGGGACGTAAATTTTCCTAAACAAGATGGAGTGCACTTCATGTCGAGTGTTGGTGAACCGCAAGACTATGAAAAGTGAACCTCAAGACTACCGTAAACGGGCCGTTTTGCATCAGACAGAAAACTATACTTATTTAGACCAAAAACCACACTTCATTGGACAGACAAGTGCACTACATGATTTCTTTTTTGTGGGGCGTAAATTTTCCCAAACGAGGTGGAACGCACTTCATGTCAAGCATTGGTGAACCGCAATACTATGAATAGTGAACCTCATCAAACAAAGTGCACTGCATGATTTCTTTTCTGTGGGACATAAATTTTTATGTGTCGTTTTGATAACATTGTTCTACATTACAATATGAACAACATCACACGGTCGACTGCACTACTTCAGATTGGAAACCACACTGCATCCAACGGGCAAGCAAACTGCATGATTTTTTGGGTCCATTTTTCTAACTTTTTTATGGATGAAAATAGACCACAAAGACAAGGGCAAGTGAACCACATTTAAGGAAAATTGAACTACATTCATTTTTTTACAGTTTTGACACAGGGATGAATACAAAAGAACTGTACAATGCCCTACAAACAAGCCCATATCTTTGTTTTCGCATACCAAGTGAACTGTAAGTCATCGGGCAAAATTACAAACTGATTTAATGGTCAAGGCAAACTTGACCAAAAATATGAAAATTATCACTGGACCGTACGCGCAGGCGCACTGCAACCACACGAGATGAATTGTACATCCCAAATCTGCAAAAAAGCCTTCTCTGTAGATAAATATACAAACACATTAACTGAACTACACGGGGAGGCCAAGTACTAAAATGCACACACAGTGGCACCAGCTGCAAAACAAGACATGTTGTCGAACCGCTGCCGAGCTGCACCATGCAAAATGCTGCACCGCGTGCCTGCGGAAACTGAGTTGCACGGGACGAGTTGACAAACCGTTGTCGAAACTGCACGCCGACAGATTATAAGAACATTCTGCGCACACCCGAGTAAAGCGCATGACGCGCGCAACCATACTGGAGCAACACACAGCCAAAATCAAACTACACGCCCGTAATCCTCTCAGGTGCCTACGTACTGCACCGACGACCCAACCAGGCTGCAATGAAGAAGCAACCTGCACTGCCCGACATCGGGTGGGGAACAATAGTGAACGAACACTGAAGAATGTGAAAGTCATAGGAAGAGGACCACCAGAGTCCAGTAGTGGCGTCACAGGCCATGGTGGGCTATGGATTGCTCTTGGCCGGTTGCAGTTTGTACCGGTGTCCCCGAGGCAGCCCCTGCGGGACGCATGTGGTGGAGGACTGCAGGTCCAATGAAGCACGTGGGACATGGGGATCTCGCCGCGGGGCACGTTTGGACGATGCTGGCGGGAGGAAACAGCAGCAGGTTGGGGCGGTCGTTGGAGAAGGGAGAGTGGAGGAGGACCGGCAGTCCGGCGACCAGTGGTGAAAGCGGCAGCATCAGGGAGGACCTGCAGCTTACTGATGCACGCAGGCAGCATGCCCCTACCCCCTGGTCACGG
>NC_057801.1:68116203-68119844 GCF_018294505.1 Triticum aestivum
GGGTAGGGCCCTATTTCGGTAGTGTGTGGCCAGAAGCAACTATGAGGGATAAGATCACGGGTCCGCAAATTGATGATGCGTGCGCGAGTGCCGGCCGAGTCATTAGCCGGTCGTCCGGCCGCAAATGTTTCCCATATTTGCTCTGCCCGGACACCCAGACACGGTCAATCTATACACAGATCGGCATGGATTATATATTTTTTCTTGTAATACACCACAGAGAGATGTGCCAGTTTCAGAGAAGTAAGAACATCTACAGCCGGACATAGCAAATATGACCCCTTAAATGCCCGTGAACGCGCCCGGTTAGTGATCGGGCGTGTCCTCTATTTGTCCATCTGCGCAGCCACACTCGTTATTTCCTTCCTCATATGTCTGATCGCTTGCAAGTGATTGGTGAAGATGAAGAGGGAGAAAAAAATAATGAAAAAAGAGAAAATGTGGTCATAAATGGGGTCGCGTCCTACATGGCCGACTAACCGGGTGCGTCCGGGCGCATCTGTGAGCCCTCATATCCTCTATATATTTGAGATGGCTATGAGGGTTTGCGGACAGCTGATGATACGAGGGAGCCGATTGGGTTAGTTTTTTCCTTCTCTCTGCTGTCCGGTCATTAAGCGGGCGCGTCCGTGGACATATGACGGACGGTTTGAGGCATCCGACTGTAGATGCTCTAAGTCAAGACGGTTGATAAAACATCCTTCGGGTACAAATATACAATCCGACTTGTCGAACTTGAAGCTACAAATAATGAGAAGGCAGGATACAGATATTGTTTTCACGTGATAGCCGATGAAAAAGCACTAGCCCCCAAGTGTAATGGTTTGTAGCCAGCATCAAATCTCTATACAAAAGCTAGCGATAGTGACATTTGCATTACCGGGTCCTTGTATCACTGTTTCTCAGTTAATGTTGATGAATATTCTCTAGACGTATGGATTGGGTATTGTACAAAGAGTGCTAACTGGACCATGCACGGGACCTCCTATGCATGTAGAAAACCTAGCCTTCATGTTTTCTACACCCATTAAGAAAAACATACGTCACAGAGTATCAAATCATACACCGAGTATCAAAACACGGGTTCGCGGCTTATTAACACGTAAACCGAGTAAGACTAACGCGACACACGACAACATGAAGACACTCGGTTTATATAATATAAACGGCTTACTCTTGTTAATGAATAGTGAGGCCGTGAAAAAGTATTCAGATTATCTACAAACAAGGGGCAGTGCTACGCGTCGGCCGGCGGATCTTTTAAAAAGATCCGCCGCCTCGCGCGCCGTTTGATTATACAACGCAAGCTGTACATTATTTTTCTCTAATTTCCTACTAGCCATGTCCGCGCGGCGGCACGCCGCGCCCTGTTGATGAGGCGGTATGAAATGTGCTGCTTGATAGTAATGCTGGGTTCTAATAAGACAAGCAATGCATGAAGGCAGATTTGAAAACATAGATTTATTTACCAAATAATTGATATATTTTATGAAGTAGGAAGTACACATTGCTACACTCATACTAAGATCGAACGCGTTATAGATGGAACCTGTTACAATCATTTATTGCTTATATCTGTCTTGGGGAGGAAAAATATGCAAAGGAAACTGATAAGATCATCATTGCACAAGAGTATTTTGCTTCACCCACCCTAACTTGTTTTTACACTGTACATTTCCCAATGATCTTGAACCGATTATATGCTAGTTTTCTTATGTAAAAATAAACATGCCCTAAATGTCACCGAAACTGAATTTTAAATAATAAATAGGTGAAAGCTTAGATATTCGCGAAAGGTTACACTCTCAGCTGCATCCAAATACTCAAAGAATACCAACCAAAGATGATCAATGCTATCACCATCTTTCAAGCTACTCACTAAAAGTGCCTACTACGAAAAGTTCGGATTCTTATTCTCTTTTTCAAATATTTGATAGATAGCTTGTACTGTTTGCATCCTTTTGATTGATTTTCTTAAGTGGTTAATTGTTCAAACAGTGAGTCCTCCTATCATAATGCACAAATATTCTCAATCATTTATGAAATAAATTATTGCTTGGAAAAGGAATATAAACTCGAAACAACTTGCGGCTCCAATAGATCAATATAATTATAAACATGATTTATAAACAGTTCAATTTCAGAGAAATTAATTTCTTTCCTAGAGATGAATGTATCCCGTGGTCTCAATCCTAATACTAATAAAGAGGCATTTTGCAACTATATGGCTTAATATCATTAACATTAGCTAGATCTGTTGGTCCAGTATTTATTCGGATATGTCACATAGTCGTGCGTTTCTTTCTTCCTAAAGTGACTGGATTTTTTTTGGAGTTGTATTTTGGATACTCGATGAAAATTGTGGAGCCACCATTCTAATCTGGGATGCTTGATGGCATGGTTGTTGCATGCACCTAGCAATCTGTGTCTCTATTTTTTTTTTGTCAAATGATCTTTGTCCGCCATACAGGATTAGTTGCTGCAAAGCACTTGTTGGGCATGAATTTTGGGTTGATGTGACCACGTGCATGGGAGTAGGAGATGATGTGTCTACACGCATATGAATTGGAGATCATTTTGTTCTCTCGTTGTTTGGTCTATAGGCATTTTCCTTTTGTTTTTCATGCTTGCATGCGAGCAAGTATTCGGCATTGACACGCAGCTTTTGAGAGTCATACACACCGTCCATCCCATAACTCACGCATAAGGGCATCTCCAGCCGTTCGGCCCCCCAGGGCGTCTAAATAGAGCGGCCTGGGGGCGTGCCGGCGCTAGTTCGGCCCCTGGGGGCGACCTAGCTCCCAGTCACGCCCCCACGCGCCGGCCTCAAGATGCGGGAAATTTAAACTTGGTCGTTCCCACTTTCAAAAGACGCCGCAAATCCGGCGATCGGACGTAGTCTGGCGTTACAAAAAACAGAGCGCCGCCGCCGCAAGTTCGTGTGCGCAACGATTCACTTGGCGGGGTCGGCTCCAGGCATTGGCGGAGTCGGCGTGCGCGGGCTCGTCGGTGTCGGAGCTGCTTCGGTGCTGGGCTGCGTCGGCGCGGCTTCGGTACTGCTGGGCGGCGATGTAGAGGCGTCGTTCGGGCTTGGCGTCCGTGTGGTCGTGGGCGTCGTCGGCGTCGTCGGCGTTGCCGTCGGCGGCTCGTTCAGGATGAGGCCGCGCTGCACCAGGTACCACGCCTTGAGCTTCTCGTCGTTGCTCTGGAGCATGTTCGCCCCGCCCATCAGAAAAGCCATGTCGGTGTTCCTCTTCTTCGCGGCGACGTTCGTCCGGAGCAGGTCGAGCTTGATGGCGTTGTTCTTCATTAGCGACGACCACCGCGCCTCGGTCTTCTCTTTGCGTAGGACGGCCCGGGCCTCGGCGTCGGCGAGGCAATGCTCGATGGACTCCTGCACTCGCGCGGTTGCCGCGTCGGCGCTTTTCTTCTTCTTTCCCAATTTGTGGCCGTCCGGCCGCCCCTCTGACGCTGGCGAACGGCGAACGACGTGCGTACCTGATCCTCAACGTTGGCGCCGCTCTCCGGGCGAGCCACGGCCTCCTCGACGATTTCATGCCATTTGTTGCACGCGTAGGCGGCGGGCGGCGAGTAGTTGTATGGAGGGTACTGCACGCCGACAAAGACGGGCGAGGGCGTGC
>NC_057801.1:68121015-68123638 GCF_018294505.1 Triticum aestivum
GAGCGGGCCCACACGCCTTTTTCGCTTGTGCCGGCTCCCCAAGCGCCCCCCAGGGCGCCGGGTTCAGGCTGGGTCCGCCGGCACCAGTTTTCGCCCGAGCCGGCGAAAAACGGGCTTCTGGGGGCGCGACTGGGGCATTTTTCTTTTGCGCCGGCGCGGCAAAATCGCCTAAGGAGGGCGTGTTGGGGGCGCGGCTGGAGATGCCCTAAGCCGGCTTCACAACCAGGCTTGTGGATCTGCCGAATACATACGCCGGCGAAGGCAAGACGCATATCGTCACACATGTACCTACTGTACACACCACTACTGGCTGCAACCCTACTGCATGCCAGCCGTCCTTGCGCCTGTGCGCGCGGCATCGCCGGTTGTAGCCACCGGCCGCCTGCGGCGACTGCCAGGACCTCTCATGCGAATCGGCGTGACGGCCCTGGAATCACCGAGCCGTGGCTCATCCCGCAAGGAACTCTTCGGCAATAGCGCAGACACAGACACATCGGCGCGCGCCTCCCAGGACCTCTCATGCCAGTGCGCTGCCATAAGTGGCGTTCTGCTGGTCCACCAGTACGTCTTCGACGCGGCCAACGCCATGCCGCCGGGCTGGAGGTCAGGATCAGGATTCAAGCGGCGGTTCATGTGCGCGCGGCCTGACAACAAGGTCGACGACCCAATGATGTGCTCGACGTGTTGCTGTTGCGGCGGCGCAGCCACAGCCTGCCTGGGCATAGGTGTGGGCGAGTGAACTGAACCGGCCGGGCTCCTTGACCGCTGACGACATGGACTGGTGCTGCGTTACGCTGCTCCTTCTCTAATGGCCTTTCACGCCGGTATTTGAGGTAGGTATGCCGGAACGCGGCAACAATGCCGCGGTGGTGCTCGGCGGCGTTGCGGGCGAGGTAGCACGCGAGCAGCTCCTCGAGACCCGCGGTAACGCCAAGACGTCGTCGTTCGTCGCAATCATCTCGGCCATGATGCTCGCCGGGAAGTCATCCTCCGGGTCTACCGACTCCTTCACCACCACGAGGCTATCCTACAGCCAGGGCCGATGCCTCACTCGTCACCACGAGGCTATCCTACAGTCTGTGCTTCTGTCTGTGTCCTCCCCTTCAGCCAGCCGCACGGCTTCATGTGTAGCCACCATCACCGCACCCTGGCCGTCATCGACAACGCCGATGGTACGAATTATCGACAGGCAAATCTTCATGTGACGAAGACACAGTTCCTGCACAAAACAAGAAAACAAACACGGAACACTCAATAATCACGCAAGAAAAGAAAAAAAATAATGCAGATGCAAACTGCTAGACCAAACTAACCACGATCTGCATGGCGAGCAGAACGACGACCGGCATGCAAGCCCGGAGCGATGAGTGAACGTCGGACAGCTGATCATCGTCGCACCCCTCCCTTATTAATGCAGCAGAACCTCGAGCGGCAGGACGCACTGAAAACCACCAGAAAATAAAGATGAAAGAGAGACAAACCAGATCGTGCACAGGCAGCAGAAAACTGAGCCGAAGAACCACCAGCCCCACGCAATGAGCATCGGTGACTCGAGGCTCTGCCGTAGACGCCGACGCAGCACCACGACGACCAACCACAGAACCCCGCACCCGAGGAGGTAGCCGAGGGTCTGCCGTAGACGCCGCCGAAGCACCAGGGCGACCAACCACAGAACCCCGCACCCGAGGAGGTCGACCCGGACGGCGAGGACCATTACGGCTAGAAAATGGAGCAACCATCTAACCAACATACGTGGGAAGAAGAAAAGATAACGCAGCACACAACTACGTCAGCCACCGGAGGCTCTGCCGTAGACGAACCACCACGACGGCCAAAACAGACCCCCGCACCCGAGGAGGTCGACCGGAACGCCGAGGACCATTATGACTACGGAATGGACGAACCATTGGTGCTGTAGTGTAGCAAACGCAAGTGAGAAAGACTAAACAGAACGCATCACACAACTGCAAAGCCACAACACAAAAGGCAAGTAGAAAAATCCAAACCAAACACAAACCATCTAGAAAGAAGGACTTAAGCGGCACCGATTACACCAAGGCCATGCAAGAGGACAGCACACACCATGAACCTCATGCACGAAGACACGCACTGTGGAAACTACCGTACAGGTCAATCTGAAGCCAGAAAGCGATCCGGCCAACAGCGGCAAAGATTGACAGCGACCAATCATAACACCGAAGAAGCCTCGAAGCGAAAAGGACTGTCAAGAGACGAACTTCACCACAGAAACTAACCCACACGCAATGGAAAATACTAAACCAACCAAACCAACCTGCACACACGTTCAAAAAATTTCAAATGAAAACTTGTGCACACAACTCATTTCTACACAGCCAGGTACCAAACTAATACATGTGCCATATAGAAACTTACCCAAGAGTCATTTTCAGCCAAGTGGGTGAATATTGGAGCGAAAACGCTCCGGGAAATAGAGGCTTGGGTATAACAATGCTTTTGTTACGGAATCTTTTCTTCTCTAAGTTTCTGCAACAAAAAACCTTGTTATAAAAATTTCTTTTTTAATTTTCTGCAACAAGGCCTTTGTTGCAAAATATTCTCTTCTTTAATTTATTGCAACAAGACCTCTGTTGCAAAAAAAAAA
>NC_057801.1:68123648-68126014 GCF_018294505.1 Triticum aestivum
TTTTTTTTTGTCAAATGATCTTTGTCCGCCATACAGGATTAGTTGCTGCAAAGCACTTGTTGGGCATGAATTTTGGGTTGATGTGACCACGTGCATGGGAGTAGGAGATGATGTGTCTACACGCATATGAATTGGAGATCATTTTGTTCTCTCGTTGTTTGGTCTATAGGCATTTTCCTTTTGTTTTTCATGCTTGCATGCGAGCAAGTATTCGGCATTGACACGCAGCTTTTGAGAGTCATACACACCGTCCATCCCATAACTCACGCATAAGGGCATCTCCAGCCGTTCGGCCCCCCAGGGCGTCTAAATAGAGCGGCCTGGGGGCGTGCCGGCGCTAGTTCGGCCCCTGGGGGCGACCTAGCTCCCAGTCACGCCCCCACGCGCCGGCCTCAAGATGCGGGAAATTTAAACTTGGTCGTTCCCACTTTCAAAAGACGCCGCAAATCCGGCGATCGGACGTAGTCTGGCGTTACAAAAAACAGAGCGCCGCCGCCGCAAGTTCGTGTGCGCAACGATTCACTTGGCGGGGTCGGCTCCAGGCATTGGCGGAGTCGGCGTGCGCGGGCTCGTCGGTGTCGGAGCTGCTTCGGTGCTGGGCTGCGTCGGCGCGGCTTCGGTACTGCTGGGCGGCGATGTAGAGGCGTCGTTCGGGCTTGGCGTCCGTGTGGTCGTGGGCGTCGTCGGCGTCGTCGGCGTTGCCGTCGGCGGCTCGTTCAGGATGAGGCCGCGCTGCACCAGGTACCACGCCTTGAGCTTCTCGTCGTTGCTCTGGAGCATGTTCGCCCCGCCCATCAGAAAAGCCATGTCGGTGTTCCTCTTCTTCGCGGCGACGTTCGTCCGGAGCAGGTCGAGCTTGATGGCGTTGTTCTTCATTAGCGACGACCACCGCGCCTCGGTCTTCTCTTTGCGTAGGACGGCCCGGGCCTCGGCGTCGGCGAGGCAATGCTCGATGGACTCCTGCACTCGCGCGGTTGCCGCGTCGGCGCTTTTCTTCTTCTTTCCCAATTTGTGGCCGTCCGGCCGCCCCTCTGACGCTGGCGAACGGCGAACGACGTGCGTACCTGATCCTCAACGTTGGCGCCGCTCTCCGGGCGAGCCACGGCCTCCTCGACGATTTCATGCCATTTGTTGCACGCGTAGGCGGCGGGCGGCGAGTAGTTGTATGGAGGGTACTGCACGCCGACAAAGACGGGCGAGGGCGTGCACGTAGCGGGGTGACCATGAGGAAAGGTCACGTTTGGGTTGAATCCACTGTGCGCGTCGCCGTCGGCGTAGCCGGGCGACGATGAACCCCATGAAGATCCGGCGCCTTGCTGTCCCCAAGGCGCGTACTGGGCGTGGCTGACGACGGGTGGATTCATCCCCGCCTGGTCGACCGATGAGGAAGACGCCGCCGCGCGCGCCGCGTTGTCGCAGGCCTTCTTGGCTATGGCCCTTTTCTGCCTGTCGGCGGTGACTGCTTCGCGCCGCTGAACTTCCACCCTCCACTCGGCGTTCGACAGGCCCGGTGGCTTCGATGGCGGCGCCCTCGGCTTCCTCTGCTTCGGCTGGGCCACGGCCCCAGTCGCGATTGCCGCCGCACGCGGCATGGCGTACTTCTTCGACGGCATGGCGTACTTCTTCGCGGCGAGCGGGAGGGGGTTTGACGGGAGAAAGGAAGAGAATGGGGGAGGAAGGCGAGCGAGCGGGAGAGATGCGAGGAAAAAGCGTCAAGAAACGGCGGGAAAAGGCCCTCGGCTCGCCTCCTGAGCGGGCCCACACGCCTTTTTCGCTTGTGCCGGCTCCCCAAGCGCCCCCCAGGGCGCCGGGTTCAGGCTGGGTCCGCCGGCACCAGTTTTCGCCCGAGCCGGCGAAAAACGGGCTTCTGGGGGCGCGACTGGGGCATTTTTCTTTTGCGCCGGCGCGGCAAAATCGCCTAAGGAGGGCGTGTTGGGGGCGCGGCTGGAGATGCCCTAAGCCGGCTTCACAACCAGGCTTGTGGATCTGCCGAATACATACGCCGGCGAAGGCAAGACGCATATCGTCACACATGTACCTACTGTACACACCACTACTGGCTGCAACCCTACTGCATGCCAGCCGTCCTTGCGCCTGTGCGCGCGGCATCGCCGGTTGTAGCCACCGGCCGCCTGCGGCGACTGCCAGGACCTCTCATGCGAATCGGCGTGACGGCCCTGGAATCACCGAGCCGTGGCTCATCCCGCAAGGAACTCTTCGGCAATAGCGCAGACACAGACACATCGGCGCGCGCCTCCCAGGACCTCTCATGCCAGTGCGCTGCCATAAGTGGCGTTCTGCTGGTCCACCAGTACGTCTTCGACGCGGCCAACGCCATGCCGCCGGGCTGGAGGTCAGGATCAGGA
>NC_057801.1:68126391-68128118 GCF_018294505.1 Triticum aestivum
GCACGCGAGCAGCTCCTCGAGACCCGCGGTAACGCCAAGACGTCGTCGTTCGTCGCAATCATCTCGGCCATGATGCTCGCCGGGAAGTCATCCTCCGGGTCTACCGACTCCTTCACCACCACGAGGCTATCCTACAGCCAGGGCCGATGCCTCACTCGTCACCACGAGGCTATCCTACAGTCTGTGCTTCTGTCTGTGTCCTCCCCTTCAGCCAGCCGCACGGCTTCATGTGTAGCCACCATCACCGCACCCTGGCCGTCATCGACAACGCCGATGGTACGAATTATCGACAGGCAAATCTTCATGTGACGAAGACACAGTTCCTGCACAAAACAAGAAAACAAACACGGAACACTCAATAATCACGCAAGAAAAGAAAAAAAATAATGCAGATGCAAACTGCTAGACCAAACTAACCACGATCTGCATGGCGAGCAGAACGACGACCGGCATGCAAGCCCGGAGCGATGAGTGAACGTCGGACAGCTGATCATCGTCGCACCCCTCCCTTATTAATGCAGCAGAACCTCGAGCGGCAGGACGCACTGAAAACCACCAGAAAATAAAGATGAAAGAGAGACAAACCAGATCGTGCACAGGCAGCAGAAAACTGAGCCGAAGAACCACCAGCCCCACGCAATGAGCATCGGTGACTCGAGGCTCTGCCGTAGACGCCGACGCAGCACCACGACGACCAACCACAGAACCCCGCACCCGAGGAGGTAGCCGAGGGTCTGCCGTAGACGCCGCCGAAGCACCAGGGCGACCAACCACAGAACCCCGCACCCGAGGAGGTCGACCCGGACGGCGAGGACCATTACGGCTAGAAAATGGAGCAACCATCTAACCAACATACGTGGGAAGAAGAAAAGATAACGCAGCACACAACTACGTCAGCCACCGGAGGCTCTGCCGTAGACGAACCACCACGACGGCCAAAACAGACCCCCGCACCCGAGGAGGTCGACCGGAACGCCGAGGACCATTATGACTACGGAATGGACGAACCATTGGTGCTGTAGTGTAGCAAACGCAAGTGAGAAAGACTAAACAGAACGCATCACACAACTGCAAAGCCACAACACAAAAGGCAAGTAGAAAAATCCAAACCAAACACAAACCATCTAGAAAGAAGGACTTAAGCGGCACCGATTACACCAAGGCCATGCAAGAGGACAGCACACACCATGAACCTCATGCACGAAGACACGCACTGTGGAAACTACCGTACAGGTCAATCTGAAGCCAGAAAGCGATCCGGCCAACAGCGGCAAAGATTGACAGCGACCAATCATAACACCGAAGAAGCCTCGAAGCGAAAAGGACTGTCAAGAGACGAACTTCACCACAGAAACTAACCCACACGCAATGGAAAATACTAAACCAACCAAACCAACCTGCACACACGTTCAAAAAATTTCAAATGAAAACTTGTGCACACAACTCATTTCTACACAGCCAGGTACCAAACTAATACATGTGCCATATAGAAACTTACCCAAGAGTCATTTTCAGCCAAGTGGGTGAATATTGGAGCGAAAACGCTCCGGGAAATAGAGGCTTGGGTATAACAATGCTTTTGTTACGGAATCTTTTCTTCTCTAAGTTTCTGCAACAAAAAACCTTGTTATAAAAATTTCTTTTTTAATTTTCTGCAACAAGGCCTTTGTTGCAAAATATTCTCTTCTTTAATTTATTGCAACAAGACCTCTGTTGCAAAAAAAAAA
>NC_057801.1:68128128-68129400 GCF_018294505.1 Triticum aestivum
CACATCGAGCGGGCAGAAGAGAGTCATGTGATCGCATGCGCTCAAACCTGGTCCGACATAGGACGATACCCGCCGAACTCGCATGCGTGTGTAAGACTGGCCGCTCGTTTCCTCTAATTAGTGCGTACGCACTTTTTAGAATTTAGGTTGAAAAATGGGACATTACCCTTGGACAGCAACACACCTAGGCCTAGGCCAATCTCTAACACCCTCATGTACTGAACCGCATACATACACCCTGTAGTTACATTTGCCTGCTTGGCTGCTAACCCTGCTACAGACCAGACCACATCCCAGCTCTTTAATTAAACTCGCATCGTTTTATGCCACTGAGCAGAACGGGGCTGGCTAAAACAAAGAGGATAAAGTGTAGTGGTGTGAAGTAGAAAATGAATATGGGAGGAGTAGAAAGTTGTGGAATTGGAACAGCAGAAAGAATCTGGGAGGAGTAGAAAGTTGTGGAACTTTGGATGTAGATTGATGGACTAGCTTGGAGCAGAGGTCACAGCGTTGGCCCACGTGGAGGCAGAGGAGCACGCCGGACGCCATATGGTGCTTTGGCTTGAAGGGTGCTCTTGCGCCCGCACCTGAAGCTGCGGCTGGTGGCCATTGCCCGAACAAAGCCCCCCATGCGGCCCAGCGGTCCATGAAGTACTGCTGCTCGGGCGGGATCCTGTGGGAGCGGCTGCGCCGCCGGAGGGGCTAGACCAGGAGCGGCGAGTAGTAGCGCGAGCCGGTGGCGGCGTCGAAAACGGGCAGGAAGGCATGGCGAGCGCGAGTCGCTTGGAGAAGAATGGCTTCGTGGTCGATGGCGTCCAGCCAGCGAGGATGTGGTCGACTACGCACAGGGGCAGCTCCAGCTCGCCGCCCTCGGGGAAGGACACCACAGATCGAGAAAAATCAATCCTTCCTTCTCCTCGCCGTGATTACCCATGGGAACAGGGAGAGGAACGACGAGGGGGAAGCAACGAGACGGCGGCGTGGGGAGAGGGAGCTCCGGCACGTGCGGGAGAGCTGTACGGGGAGCAGGGGAGGTCAGCTATGGCGCGGGGAGCTGAGTAGCCAGGGCGGAGGGTGTGCGAGGAGGTGCGAGGAGCTATGGCGCGGAGGGAACAGGGCCGGGTAGCCAAGGCGGAGAGGGCGTGTGGGGAGCTGAGCACGGGGTTTGTCGGGAGCGACGACGAACATGGGAGAGCAGGGGAGAGCGAGTGGTGCGGCGGTCCGGTCCGACCAGATGGATGGCTCGGGCCAAATTTGTGAGCACCCCCCCAC
>NC_057801.1:68129410-68131649 GCF_018294505.1 Triticum aestivum
AAATTCATTCGTATTACTTCGTTCGAACCAACTTCGTACTAGGTGGCAGTCAACGCACGCGTGGACAAGCAAGTCAATCGCCAAGTTTGCAGATACGTAGAGGAAATGGTATTTTGGACTGTAGACGACCACCTGAGACAAGATGGAGTATTGTATTTTGGGTATTTGCAAGTACGAGGATAAATGCGGCCAACGCGACGAGTATGAAGACATGTAGTGAATTTTTCTCTACTTCGAATCTCCCGACAATCTGTCTCCACTAGCACACTTTGCCATCCCATATCACGTGCTAGGATCATCGCATCCTGGCAAGCCAGCAACTCCTAATAAACATACAAATCCTATCTCTATGAGCACCTCCTAAGGACAGGTCGACACATTATTTTGAGATTGATGACATCGTCACAGACGCCTTCATAGTCGACGGGAACGTCTCCTCCCACAGAACGCATATCACTGGAAGGCTTGAAATAAATCCAGAAAAATGCCAGCATCAATGTCAACTCTGGGACTTGAACTCTGATATGCCGGGGATACAACAGTCCTTCTAACCATCCAACCACAGGTTATTCGCGAGTAATATAATAGATGTATAGAAAATGTGATGTAATCTTTTCGGGAACGAAAACAACGACATGCATCAGCTTTTATTCAATATATAAGAACAAGGTTACACACATTACACAATCTTCATGTATGTTGTACAAAATAGCATGTACATATTTCATAAATTCACATTTTTTTTATAAGAACACATATCCATGATATTTAGATAGAGTTGCTACTTGCTAGACACATATCAAGTCTTCCTTTCGATGACCTGGAGCTTGACACCATGCTTGAAGTTGACCAAGATGGAATACTGGAACTGCAGCGGGAATTCCATGTTGGGCGAGTGCCTGAAGACGTGGTGGCGGTAGAGGTGGAGAATGACGAGCTTGAGCTGCTGGAACGCGAACTTCTGCCCAATGCATGCCCGGGGTCCAATACCAAAGGGAATGAATGCATAGGGATGCCTTCGCTTGCATTCCTCGCTCTCAGGGTCAAACCGCTCAGGCCGAAACACGTCGGGGTCTGGGAACTGCTTTGGGTCTTTTGCTAGTACGCCTGGTGCTAGCCACACCCAAGTACCCTGAATATGACCCCAATTGTTTTTACTCTTTGTTAAAAAAATAACGTGGTGCAACAATATTCGACAAATAGGCTTGCTTTGTTATGGGAGGAATGATAGTTGAAACAATTAGGGCCTGATGTTTACGGGTTGGTAACGTAGGAAGCACATGGCACTAACCTTAGGAAGGACATAGCCTCCAATCTGGACATCCTCGGATGCTTCCCTTGCAATCAGAGGGGACACAGTGTAGAATCTCATCGTCTCTTTCAAAACCTATATATCATACAAAAAAAACTCTCAAAGAAGAAACTAATTAACGAACGAAAACAAGTCACATTTATATGCCCAGCAAATAAGCAGGCAACTAATTGCATATATAGTTTTGAGATCGAATCGTATGAGAAGTAATATTTAGTTTTGAGCACTTGACTCATGTTCTGAATCCAACTAACCTGCTCCATGTAAGGGAATTTGGTCTGGATGTCCTCAACATTGGGTACCACATCTTTGGGCCCAAAAGCGTCGATCTCCTTGAGTAGCTTCTCCTCTACCTCGGGGTACATCGCCACAAGGTACACCAGGCTTGACAACGTGAAGGACATGGTCACCGACCCTGCAAGTAAGTGCTCGTATGTAAGTGCGCTCACGTAGTCTTGCGTCAACAACTTCCTCATTGCGTCTGTGCTCTCGCTTGCATTAAGCATCACAGACAGGAAGTTCTTCTCCCCCCTGTCAGCTTGTGCCGCCCGCTCAGCCACAATGTTGTCTAGTAGCCCACTCATGGCCAAGTTGGTCTCTTCCATCCGGCGGTCTTTTGAGCCCGGCATACGCAGCAGGAGCTGCCTCACGGGTTCCTGTAGCAACGGCACGAGCATGCCAAGGATGATGGACACGGAGCCTGACAGGTCCATCTTGAGGGACGTCGTGGCGTAGAAGTGCTTTTCGATGAAATCCGTTGTCATGTCGACAGTCTCAGCACAATCGACATGGTGTTTCGGTGGTGGAGAGGTGGTGCCTTTGGTGAGGCCGAAGTCCACACCAAAGGCGACCTGACCAATAGTGTCGCTGAAGAGCTTTAACGAGAGGTCGGAGAAGGTGATCTCCTCGCCATGCCGGAGGAGGCGC
>NC_057801.1:68133150-68134666 GCF_018294505.1 Triticum aestivum
CAACGGATATATTAGTATACAAATTAAGTCAGAGCATCGTATGCATCATTGATGATAACAATCACGGTCATTAGTCCACAATCTCATAATTAGCAACAAAGTAGAACAAACCAAATGATGAAACCAATTAGAGCATCCCCAGCCGGACCCCCGATTTTCTTCATCAATGTGTGAAACGTCCGTCCGGTCAAAGAAAAAAGACCCAACCAGACCCCTCACTTACTCCCTAAACGACCGGACTGACCGACACTCCTCAAACTGAGACCATATAGTACTGAATGCGACAAAGCGCTGGCTAAGCATTCCCTAGAGAATCTTGAGGAAGCAAACACCTAGTGTTCCAAACTCCTCCCTTGTCACTGAGTTTGATTAGATGCCGGTGTTCGCAGCTCAAAGATGCTTTACGCTAGGTACCTGTCGTATAGCACTAGCATATACCTATTTCCAACGGATATATTAGTATACAAATTAAGTCAGAGCATCGTATGCATCATTGATGATAACAATCACGATCATTAGTCCACAATCCCATAATTAGCAACGAAGTAGAACAAACCAAATGATGAAACCAATTAGAGCATCCCCAACCGGACACCCTATTTTCTTCATCAATGTGTGAAACGTCCGTCCGGTCAAATAAATAAGACCCAACCAGACCCCTCACTTACGCCCTAAATGACCGGACTGACCGCTACTTCTCAAACTGAGACCATATAGTACTGAATGCGACAAAACGCTGGCTAAGCATTCCCAAGAGAATGTTGAGGAAGCAAACACCTAGTGTTCCAAACTCCTCCCTTGTCACTGAGTTTGATTAGATGCCAGTGTTCGCAGCTCAAAGATGCTTTATGCTAGGTACCTGTCGTATAGCACTAGCATATAACTATTTCCAACGGATATATTAGTATACAAATTAAGTCAGAGCATCGTATACATCATTGATGATAACAATCACGGTCGTTAGTCCACAATCTCGTAATTAGCAACGAAGTAGAACAAACCAAATGATGAAACCAATTAGAGCATCCCCAACCGTACCCCCTATTTTCTTCATCAATGTGTGAAACGTCCGTCCGGTCAAAGAAAAAAGACCCAACCAGACCCGTCACTTACTCCCTAAACGACCGGACTGACCGACACTCCTCAAACTGAGACCATATAGTACTAATGCGACAAAGCGCTGGCTAACCATTCCCAAGAGAATCTTGAGGAAGCAAGCACCTAGTATTCCAAACTCCCCCCTTGTGACTGAGTTTGATTAGATGCCGGTGTCCGCAGCTCAAAGATGCTTTATGCTAGGTACCTATCGTATAGCACTAGCATATAACTATTTCCAACGGATATTAGTATACAAATTAAGTCAGAGCATCGTATACATGATTGATGATAACAATCACCGTCATTTGTCTACAATCTCGTAATTAGCAACAAAGTAGAACAAACCAAATGATGAAACCAATTAGAGCATCCAAAGCCGGACCCCCTATTTTGTTCATCAATGTGTGAAACGTCCGCC
>NC_057801.1:68136532-68138523 GCF_018294505.1 Triticum aestivum
CTACAGCCTAGGGATGTATGTGACAAATAAATGGCGTCCGCAATGTCGTTTAGTTAGTTTTTGCTAGCTTGATAGTTCATTTTCCTCAAGCAAACAATAAACCTTTTTGAACTATCATAACATAAGTGGACTTTAAACGGGATTAAATGGGACCCGGTTTACATCCCTGCTATAGCCTACAGCAGTCGATCGGGAATCGGGATCGTCTCGATCGCGAAACCGTAACTGCACTCTGCAGTCGTGTCGGCGACCGAGCTACGCTACTGGAAACGGGATCTGGGGATCGTCTCGTCGCCTTCACCTCATCGCATCGATCAAATCAGGCCGCTGCCGTTTTTGCCTTCTGTTCGTGGCTTCCTCTCCCAAATTTCATACTTGTCGCCTCGTTGCCTCAACGGATCGAGCCGTGACCGACTACAGCCTCCAGGTGCTTAGCGAGTCCTTCTTTTCGATCAACTTCAGTTACTACTCCTAATTCCTAATTTCGTAATTAACTTTTGCCAGAGATCGTTACTTCCTGTCTTCGTTAGAGATCACACTCACAGTGTAGCAGTTCAACCGTATAAGACTCAAAACTAGGTGAGTTAGACGGTTTGTCTAAATGACAAACATTGACGCATGATCTTCAACTGATATATGCTATTCTATAACTTCAATTGTATTTTATTCATCTTTTGTATCTTGTGTTTCAAAAATAGAGATTTGACTCATCATGGGAAAACATCAGTCTGGTTCCTCTAAGCGCAAGAGAAAAGAAAGAGAACATAATTTAATTGATGAATCTTATAAAGGTGGAATGGACAGATTTGTTACAAAAGAAGCACCGCAAGTGTCATTCGATAATCAATCTGTTGATTCTTCTACCCATGCACTTGCAGTTGTTCCTCACAATGATGTTGAAGATTTCATTTCAAAGAATACTAAAAGAATGATGTTGTCCAAATAAATAGCATCCGGGAGTTGAATAGGTATGATTTAAGAAAATATATGTCCAATTGTTATGTAAGATATTATATTACATACATTATAAGAAAATTCTGCGAGATTGAGCTCCATTTGTTACATACGTTATAATTGCTCGTTAGTTCATTTTTTAGTGAGACTGAGCTCCATTTATTAGTTTCGCACAGGGCTTTCGGATTTTGCCCGCCCAGCCCTGGTCATGCGGCATCGAAGTTAGTGAGGCCGTGCGGGTGGCATCGAGGTCATGGAGGAGGCATCTCGGTGGCGGCACGGCGACGTGGTTGGGGAGGCCAGGTGGCCAACAGCGTGCTTCCGGGCAGGCGGTGTTGGTGATGCGGAGGCAGGGCAGACGGCGGGGGAAGGCGGAGGAGCGGGAGAGAGAGAGAGGAGTCACACTGTACGTAACTAGCTGGACGAGACGGTGGACGCGGTGTGGTTAATATCCAAAAGTAAAGTGAGTGTGCCTTTTGGTGGACCATTGGCTTTAGAGGACATGAAACGTTTTCAGCTTAAAAAAAGTTATTATGTAATAAGACATTTGTTCTGCCATGAACACTTGGCTTAGACTACCCAGAGTGTGAGTAACATAGACAGTAACATCACACATATCTAGATAAAATAGATGATGTGGCAAGCAATAAATGAAGAAATGGAGGAAAGTTGTAACATAGCTAGTTAATAGTAGTATGAGTAACATCACACATATCAAGGCAAAATGAGTCTATAGCCTAATAAATGAAGTGTTGCATGTTACCACACATATGTTACTCACCACTATAAAGGTAGTAACATAGACTAGTAACATTGACTAGTAACATGTGCATGTTACTAGTCTATGTTACTACCCATTGTGGCTAGTCTTATGTAGCCCACCGTTACGGATCCATCAAGTGCGGGGAGTATGGCAACGCGACAGGGAAGTACGCTGAGCGTACCTCATAAGTTGAGTGTTTTTTTATTGATAATGCTCCATCTATGAAAAAAGCTACGTAAAGTACCGTAACCTTCCTAACCATAATCCCCCCCCC
>NC_057801.1:68138944-68142189 GCF_018294505.1 Triticum aestivum
CCCCCCCCCACCCATTTTTAGGAGGGTGGGCCGCTCAATCTCTTACATCCAATCCTACTTGTCCACGTTGGCTATTACGTAAGGTACGTAACAATCTTTACGTAAGTGTAGCATTGCCCTTTAAACAATATCATGACACTTAACTACACTCAGTGTTTTTCCTGTTATTGTTGGCGAAAATACTAGACCTACGAACTGCTATGTGTTGCCTTACGTAACCTTCCTCTAATTCTCTCTCTCCCCACTGATTTTTAGGCGGGGTGGGCCTCACCCTCCCTCTTACTCTAGTCAAACTATGCCATGTCAGACGAGCCTATAAACGTACGTAAAAATTTACGTGGATGCATCTGCCGCCACCACCATGTCGGCAGCGAGGCGGGCCTTGGCCAGCCTCATCATTTCTAGCCCACGATGGGTACACCAGTCCCTATTGCACTCATATGCCTGTGCATGGAGATGGCGAGGCTAAATGACTGCGATGCTCCAGCCTCGGTTGATCCGAGCCCCAGTTGCGCCGACCCAGGAACAAAGAAGGAAAATGCAGACGGCCATAGCCTCCTCCATCCCGCATAGGACGACAAAGAATCGACGGATCCAGATTGGTTAGAGTCAGATCCACTGCCCGCCATGCCGGAGAAGGCCGGAGATCGCCGGCAGGGAGCTTGGGAGGGCGAAGCGAAGCGGAGTGGAGTGGAGTAGTTAGGGTTCGGTCAGGGGAGCGGATGGGAACGAATATATGTGAGATCAGGGTGGGCCGGCATGAGCCAGATCCAATGTTGCAGACGCGCCCGGACCTTCCCATACCTGCCCTAGGTTTGCGGTGGACATAAGGAGTGCCGGTCAGCCTAGACGTTTGGAGCCGGTATTAGACATCCATTTGGGTCGAGTTTTTTGACTAGTCAGTGACCGGGCCATCCATCAGAACGTATAGAAACGTTTGGTGTGTCAAACTGAAGATGCTCTAACTCTCATGGCTGGTCATGGCTCTATTAATAATAAATGATAATAATAATAATTAGTATTACTATTATTATTGCGGGAATGACTCTGTTAATTTTAAAGCCGAGGTCTTTGAGCCTTCTCTCTAGAGAAGAAAGGAACAGCCAGAGCATCTTCGTTGGGTGCTAGTCTTCCGATACCATTTTGTCTCGAGCTAGGACATGCAGAACAAGTCCCATCACATGCAGATGCAGATGTAGATGCAGATGCAAACGACAAAGTCTCCAGCTAGCAAACTCCAATATCACATGTTGTTTGTATCTGTTATAAAAAGGAGCGGAACTGCTCTACACACGATAAAAGCGTAGACGATATGAAGACGACTAAGTATCCAGCGGCCATTGCTCCCCTGTACACCTGCATGGGTAGCTGGATTTCACTGTCGTCATGAATCGCCTGTATTTTATCGTCCGTATAGCACCGCTCAAAAAGGAGGGAAAGCTGTAGGCATCTTCCGTTTGGTGCTCATCACCCGATGCCATTTTGTCATGGCAGGACAACCAGGTCCTACATGTATACGTAATATAAGCAATTCAATCACGCAAGGTGGTTGAATTACTTACATCCCATCAGATGCACACGTAATATTGTTCGTGCATCCGGTCGGGGCGGGCTATATATAAGAAGGCTCGCACACAACCCGAAGAGCACAGCCAATACATCACGCTTTTCACCATGGACGACGATCTTGTATACCTGTGCTCTGCTTTGCTCTCGTGTCAGTGTTGGCTCACGGTTGTCCAGCTCCTGAAGCCGTGACGACGGCTGCCACCGGGGCCGCCGAACCTGCCGGTGATCGGGAGCGCGCACCGGCTGGTGATTTAACGCGCTGCCGCACCGCACGATGGGCGAGCTGGCCAGCGTGCATTGGCCGCTCATGTACCTCCGCGCCGGGCACGTGCTGTGGTGGTGGTTCCGTCCAAGGAGGCTGCCCGCGAGGTGCTCAAGACCCACGGCGCCATCTTGGCCACTGGGGCGAAGCTCATGGCTGGCGACATCGTGGCTCGACGGACCACCTATTCTGCCCTATCCCCGGCGACTACTTCGGAAAGCTCCGAAAGCTGTGCGTCTAGGAGATCCTGAGCAACGACCGCGTCCGCTCCTACAAGGACATCCGGGAGGACGAGGTGCGGAGCCTCGTCGACGACACCGGGGCGGCCGGGCGGTCGGCATGAAGAGCAGCAGAGCCGAAGACTTCGTGGCGGCCATCAAGCACAGGTTCGTCTACAGCACCAGCTTCTCGATCCCTGAGCTCTTCCCTGGTTTCACGGGGATTTTATCTTCCTCCCTAGCATAAGCATGAACCTCCAGAGCGTTCGTGACACCGTCAACGGCATCCTGGAGGAGATCATCGACCACACGGAGTAAATCCTCAAGACTGGCAGGTCAACCGCGTCGGAGAAGAACCCGGTGGAAGTTCTCCTCGGCCTTCACGGAAATGAAGACTTTGGCTTCCCCATCACCCGCTCCACGGTCAAAGCAGTTATCTTGGTTAGTCCTACTACTATTGCAGTACAATTTTGGGACACATAATTCTGAAACGAACTATAAAATACATACAAAATACTACTTTTTTGGGACACATATTTTGTACATTCACGTAAAAGAGTGTTAATACTCCAGCTTGGTGTTAATAATCCATACTCAAATAATCAAATGCTTATACTCCACACTCCAATTTTACTTAGTAGTGCATACTCCATACAACAAAAGTTACATGTCAATACTCCGTACTACAGGTATATATATGAGTATACTCTATGCGGTTCTAAAAAAGACAATATATTTCATACTATAATAGAAGAATCAAAAAAGAGTTATACGTTCCTATACGACCTATTTCCAACAAAAACTACTTGTTAAAAAAAGATATAAATACGTACTTTGGATAAGAAAATCACCATCTACGGTGCTTATCAAGAATAATCAGCACCAGTTTAAAAGAGAAGAATAATCAGCCTCACGTTCACAGGCTTATGCGATGAAAATATTGTTGTACGCACCTAAGATTGAGGAGATAGTTGCAACAGCCTGTCACCCGCTTGCCAGATTATTTAATTATAAAAACTGAATTAGTTTCCACCTACTAAATTGCATTGGCACCCGTTAACAATAGCCACTACCCGGTTGATTTGATGCCACGTTTGAGGGCGGGGGAAGAGGGACACGTGGATGCCAAAGAAGATGGTGGTAACTACCACTGCTTGTAGATAAAATTTGTCCTATATATATATATATATATATAT
>NC_057801.1:68142199-68144570 GCF_018294505.1 Triticum aestivum
GTAAAAAACTGCATGCACTGTTTTTTTATACTGTTTTTGACCTAGTTTTTAACCGTTTATCAAAACGAGGCGTATAATATACCGTTAAAAAGCTATGGATTAGGGGCAACTTCGCCATGTTGAACATTTTTTGAGATTCCTCGCGGTTTAAGAGCAGTTTCAAAAATGATGTGGGGAACGACGAGTGGTTGCGAGCGTATTTTCGTGATTTTTTCTAAACCGCTCTTCGGAATAAAGCAAATAATACGCCGTTGGAAAGATATCGTCGAGGCACATCTTTTTCATATCTATTATTTTTTCTAAATCGTTACGGTTTAAGAGCAGTTTCAAATTTACTAAATCGCGGAATTACGTTTTTTTGAATTTTTTTTAAAATTTTCGGTACTATTTTAGCTCCATTTTTTGCACCATTTGCCGGAATGAGGAGTATGATACATTGTTGGAAAGCTACGGACAAGGCTCACCTTTCGTATATTGGAGTATTTTTGAGATTCCTTACGGTTTTTAGTTAATTTTGAAAATCGTGCGGCTGACGACGGGAGGTAGCGAACGTTTTTCGTGATTTTTGCAAACCGCTGGTCGAAATGATCTGAATTATATGCCATTAGAAAGATACCGATGAAGCGCAACTTTTTCATGTAGAACACTCTCTCTGATTCCTTACGGTTGAAAACCAATTTTATTTTAACGAAATGCGGATACTCTGTTTTTTCACAACCCAAAATCATCGTATGTACTGCATCAGACAGAAAACCGCACTACTTCACACTAAAACCGCACTTCATCCGACCGACAAGTGCACTTCATGATTTCTTTTTTGTGGGACGTAAATTTTCCTAAACAAGATGGAGTGCACTTCATGTCGAGTGTTGGTGAACCGCAAGACTATGAAAAGTGAACCTCAAGACTACCGTAAACGGGCCGTTTTGCATCAGACAGAAAACTATACTTATTTAGACCAAAAACCACACTTCATTGGACAGACAAGTGCACTACATGATTTCTTTTTTGTGGGGCGTAAATTTTCCCAAACGAGGTGGAACGCACTTCATGTCAAGCATCGGTGAACCGCAATACTATGAATAGTGAACCTCATCAAACAAAGTGCACTGCATGATTTCTTTTCTGTGGGACATAAATTTTTATGTGTCGTTTTGATAACATTGTTCTACATTACAATATGAACAACATCACACGGTCGACTGCACTACTTCAGATTGGAAACCACACTGCATCCAACGGGCAAGCAAACTGCATGATTTTTTGGGTCCATTTTTCTAACTTTTTTATGGATGAAAATAGACCACAAAGACAAGGGCAAGTGAACCACATTTAAGGAAAATTGAACTACATTCATTTTTTTACAGTTTTGACACAGGGATGAATACAAAAGAACTGTACAATGCCCTACAAACAAGCCCATATCTTTGTTTTCGCATACCAAGTGAACTGTAAGTCATCGGGCAAAATTACAAACTGATTTAATGGTCAAGGCAAACTTGACCAAAAATATGAAAATTATCACTGGACCGTACGCGCAGGCGCACTGCAACCACACGAGATGAATTGTACATCCCAAATCTGCAAAAAAGCCTTCTCTGTAGATAAATATACAAACACATTAACTGAACTACACGGGGAGGCCAAGTACTAAAATGCACACACAGTGGCACCAGCTGCAAAACAAGACATGTTGTCGAACCGCTGCCGAGCTGCACCATGCAAAATGCTGCACCGCGTGCCTGCGGAAACTGAGTTGCACGGGACGAGTTGACAAACCGTTGTCGAAACTGCACGCCGACAGATTATAAGAACATTCTGCGCACACCCGAGTAAAGCGCATGACGCGCGCAACCATACTGGAGCAACACACAGCCAAAATCAAACTACACGCCCGTAATCCTCTCAGGTGCCTACGTACTGCACCGACGACCCAACCAGGCTGCAATGAAGAAGCAACCTGCACTGCCCGACATCGGGTGGGGAACAATAGTGAACGAACACTGAAGAATGTGAAAGTCATAGGAAGAGGACCACCAGAGTCCAGTAGTGGCGTCACAGGCCATGGTGGGCTATGGATTGCTCTTGGCCGGTTGCAGTTTGTACCGGTGTCCCCGAGGCAGCCCCTGCGGGACGCATGTGGTGGAGGACTGCAGGTCCAATGAAGCACGTGGGACATGGGGATCTCGCCGCGGGGCACGTTTGGACGATGCTGGCGGGAGGAAACAGCAGCAGGTTGGGGCGGTCGTTGGAGAAGGGAGAGTGGAGGAGGACCGGCAGTCCGGCGACCAGTGGTGAAAGCGGCAGCATCAGGGAGGACCTGCAGCTTACTGATGCACGCAGGCAGCATGCCCCTACCCCCTGGTCACGG
>NC_057801.1:68144580-68150125 GCF_018294505.1 Triticum aestivum
GCGGGCCGGCGTGAGCCCTAGCTGGCGGCGGGCCGGCGTGAGCCCTGGCTGGCAACGGGGTGGGAAGGCAGGTGGTGCGGCGACCGGGTGAGGAGGCAGGTGGTGCGGCGGCGGACTGGGTGGGGGAAGTTGCGGGGATTGGATGGAGCAGGATGAAAGGAGTGGGTGGGTTCGAGAGGATAGGGTCGGGGTGGGTGGGTGGGTTTTTTTACTGCGCAGTTCGGTCGGTTCTTTTGTGTAGTTAGTTTGTAGCTACGGGGTGGGTCGGGGGTGTTAGCAAAATAAGGTTAGTGTTAGCACAATAAGGGTCTTAAGAGGTGTTATCATAATAGACCCACACACACATGTATGCCGACGGCCAAGCCATCGGCATAGCTGTGCCACGGATAGCTGAGGTACATGCCTTAGATCGATGATGTGGCAAGTGTCGTGGATCGATGACGTGGACAAAAGCTATGCCGATGGCTTGGCCATCGGCATAGCTATGCCGCCTGCCGCCATTTGTGCCATCGGGATAGCGCTCACGGTGTCAACCGCCCGTCGCCCGCCAAGTCACCGGGCCCACCTCTATGCCGACGGCCTGGGTATGCTGATGGCTGCTGTAGGCATACACAGCCATATGCCGACGGCCGGTTGATGCCGACGACCCCCGTCGGCATACCTAGAGATAGCCCGACGGCTTATATACGCCGACGGCCTAGTCTAGGTTGTCGGCGTACCTCTGTGTATGTCGACGGCTGTCGTCGGCATAATTTAGGCCGTCGGGTAGGGCCCTATTTCGGTAGTGTGTGGCCAGAAGCAACTATGAGGGATAAGATCACGGGTCCGCAAATTGATGATGCGTGCGCGAGTGCCGGCCGAGTCATTAGCCGGTCGTCCGGCCGCAAATGTTTCCCATATTTGCTCTGCCCGGACACCCAGACACGGTCAATCTATACACAGATCGGCATGGATTATATATTTTTTCTTGTAATACACCACAGAGAGATGTGCCAGTTTCAGAGAAGTAAGAACATCTACAGCCGGACATAGCAAATATGACCCCTTAAATGCCCGTGAACGCGCCCGGTTAGTGATCGGGCGTGTCCTCTATTTGTCCATCTGCGCAGCCACACTCGTTATTTCCTTCCTCATATGTCTGATCGCTTGCAAGTGATTGGTGAAGATGAAGAGGGAGAAAAAAATAATGAAAAAAGAGAAAATGTGGTCATAAATGGGGTCGCGTCCTACATGGCCGACTAACCGGGTGCGTCCGGGCGCATCTGTGAGCCCTCATATCCTCTATATATTTGAGATGGCTATGAGGGTTTGCGGACAGCTGATGATACGAGGGAGCCGATTGGGTTAGTTTTTTCCTTCTCTCTGCTGTCCGGTCATTAAGCGGGCGCGTCCGTGGACATATGACGGACGGTTTGAGGCATCCGACTGTAGATGCTCTAAGTCAAGACGGTTGATAAAACATCCTTCGGGTACAAATATACAATCCGACTTGTCGAACTTGAAGCTACAAATAATGAGAAGGCAGGATACAGATATTGTTTTCACGTGATAGCCGATGAAAAAGCACTAGCCCCCAAGTGTAATGGTTTGTAGCCAGCATCAAATCTCTATACAAAAGCTAGCGATAGTGACATTTGCATTACCGGGTCCTTGTATCACTGTTTCTCAGTTAATGTTGATGAATATTCTCTAGACGTATGGATTGGGTATTGTACAAATGCACGGGACCTCCTATGCATGTAGAAAACCTAGCCTTCATGTTTTCTACACCCATTAAGAAAAACATACGTCACAGAGTATCAAATCATACACCGAGTATCAAAACACGGGTTCGCGGCTTATTAACACGTAAACCGAGTAAGACTAACGCGACACACGACAACATGAAGACACTCGGTTTATATAATATAAACGGCTTACTCTTGTTAATGAATAGTGAGGCCGTGAAAAAGTATTCAGATTATCTACAAACAAGGGGCAGTGCTACGCGTCGGCCGGCGGATCTTTTAAAAAGATCCGCCGCCTCGCGCGCCGTTTGATTATACAACGCAAGCTGTACATTATTTTTCTCTAATTTCCTACTAGCCATGCCCGCGCGGCGGCACGCCGCGCCCTGTTGATGAGGCGGTATGAAATGTGCTGCTTGATAGTAATGCTGGGTTCTAATAAGACAAGCAATGCATGAAGGCAGATTTGAAAACATAGATTTATTTACCAAATAATTGATATATTTTATGAAGTAGGAAGTACACATTGGTACACTCATACTAAGATCGAACGCGTTATAGATGGAACCTGTTACAATCATTTATTGCTTATATCTGTCTTGGGGAGGAAAAATATGCAAAGGAAACTGATAAGATCATCATTGCACAAGAGTATTTTGCTTCACCCACCCTAACTTGTTTTTACACTGTACATTTCCCAATGATCTTGAACCGATTATATGCTAGTTTTCTTATGTAAAAATAAACATGCCCTAAATGTCACCGAAACTGAATTTTAAATAATAAATAGGTGAAAGCTTAGATATTCGCGAAAGGTTACACTCTCAGCTGCATCCAAATACTCAAAGAATACCAACCAAAGATGATCAATGCTATCACCATCTTTCAAGCTACTCATTAAAAGTGCCTACTACGAAAAGTTCGGATTCTTATTCTCTTTTTCAAATATTTGATAGATAGCTTGTACTGTTTGCATCCTTTTGATTGATTTTCTTAAGTGGTTAATTGTTCAAACAGTGAGTCCTCCTATCATAATGCACAAATATTCTCAATCATTTATGAAATAAATTATTGCTTGGAAAAGGAATATAAACTCGAAACAACTTGCGGCTCCAATAGATCAATATAATTATAAACATGATTTATAAACAGTTCAATTTCAGAGAAATTAATTTCTTTCCTAGAGATGAATGTATCCCGTGGTCTCAATCCTAATACTAATAAAGAGGCATTTTGCAACTATATGGCTTAATATCATTAACATTAGCTAGATCTGTTGGTCCAGTATTTATTCGGATATGTCACATAGTCGTGCGTTTCTTTCTTCCTAAAGTGACTGGATTTTTTTTGGAGTTGTATTTTGGATACTCGATGAAAATTGTGGAGCCACCATTCTAATCTGGGATGCTTGATGGCATGGTTGTTGCATGCACCTAGCAATCTGTGTCTCTATTTTTTTTTGTCAAATGATCTTTGTCCGCCATACAGGATTAGTTGCTGCAAAGCACTTGTTGGGCATGAATTTTGGGTTGATGTGACCACGTGCATGGGAGTAGGAGATGATGTGTCTACACGCATATGAATTGGAGATCATTTTGTTCTCTCGTTGTTTGGTCTATAGGCATTTTCCTTTTGTTTTTCATGCTTGCATGCGAGCAAGTATTCGGCATTGACACGCAGCTTTTGAGAGTCATACACACCGTCCATCCCATAACTCACGCATAAGGGCATCTCCAGCCGTTCGGCCCCCCAGGGCGTCTAAATAGAGCGGCCTGGGGGCGTGCCGGCGCTAGTTCGGCCCCTGGGGGCGACCTAGCTCCCAGTCACGCCCCCACGCGCCGGCCTCAAGATGCGGGAAATTTAAACTTGGTCGTTCCCACTTTCAAAAGACGCCGCAAATCCGGCGATCGGACGTAGTCTGGCGTTACAAAAAACAGAGCGCCGCCGCCGCAAGTTCGTGTGCGCAACGATTCACTTGGCGGGGTCGGCTCCAGGCATTGGCGGAGTCGGCGTGCGCGGGCTCGTCGGTGTCGGAGCTGCTTCGGTGCTGGGCTGCGTCGGCGCGGCTTCGGTACTGCTGGGCGGCGATGTAGAGGCGTCGTTCGGGCTTGGCGTCCGTGTGGTCGTGGGCGTCGTCGGCGTCGTCGGCGTTGCCGTCGGCGGCTCGTTCAGGATGAGGCCGCGCTGCACCAGGTACCACGCCTTGAGCTTCTCGTCGTTGCTCTGGAGCATGTTCGCCCCGCCCATCAGAAAAGCCATGTCGGTGTTCCTCTTCTTCGCGGCGACGTTCGTCCGGAGCAGGTCGAGCTTGATGGCGTTGTTCTTCATTAGCGACGACCACCGCGCCTCGGTCTTCTCTTTGCGTAGGACGGCCCGGGCCTCGGCGTCGGCGAGGCAATGCTCGATGGACTCCTGCACTCGCGCGGTTGCCGCGTCGGCGCTTTTCTTCTTCTTTCCCAATTTGTGGCCGTCCGGCCGCCCCTCTGACGCTGGCGAACGGCGAACGACGTGCGTACCTGATCCTCAACGTTGGCGCCGCTCTCCGGGCGAGCCACGGCCTCCTCGACGATTTCATGCCATTTGTTGCACGCGTAGGCGGCGGGCGGCGAGTAGTTGTATGGAGGGTACTGCACGCCGACAAAGACGGGCGAGGGCGTGCGCGTAGCGGGGTGACCATGAGGAAAGGTCACGTTTGGGTTGAACCCACTGTGCGCGTCGCCGTCGGCGTAGCCGGGCGACGATGAACCCCATGAAGATCCGGCGCCTTGCTGTCCCCAAGGCGCGTACTGGGCGTGGCTGACGACGGGTGGATTCATCCCCGCCTGGTCGACCGATGAGGAAGACGCCGCCGCGCGCGCCGCATTGTCGCAGGCCTTCTTGGCTATGGCCCTTTTCTGCCTGTCGGCGGTGACTGCTTCGCGCCGCTGAACTTCCACCCTCCACTCGGCGTTCGACAGGCCCGGTGGCTTCGATGGCGGCGCCCTCGGCTTCCTCTGCTTCGGCTGGGCCACGGCCCCAGTCGCGATTGCCGCCGCACGCGGCATGGCGTACTTCTTCGACGGCATGGCGTACTTCTTCGCGGCGAGCGGGAGGGGGTTTGACGGGAGAAAGGAAGAGAATGGGGGAGGAAGGCGAGCGAGCGGGAGAGATGCGAGGAAAAAGCGTCAAGAAACGGCGGGAAAAGGCCCTCGGCTCGCCTCCAGAGCGGGCCCACACGCCTTTTTCGCTTGTGCCGGCTCCCCAAGCGCCCCCCAGGGCGCCGGGTTCAGGCTGGGTCCGCCGGCACCAGTTTTCGCCCGAGCCGGCGAAAAACGGGCTTCTGGGGGCGCGACTGGGGCATTTTTCTTTTGCGCCGGCGCGGCAAAATCGCCTAAGGAGGGCGTGTTGGGGGCGCGGCTGGAGATGCCCTAAGCCGGCTTCACAACCAGGCTTGTGGATCTGCCGAATACATACGCCGGCGAAGGCAAGACGCATATCGTCACACATGTACCTACTGTACACACCACTACTGGCTGCAACCCTACTGCATGCCAGCCGTCCTTGCGCCTGTGCGCGCGGCATCGCCGGTTGTAGCCACCGGCCGCCTGCGGCGACTGCCAGGACCTCTCATGCGAATCGGCGTGACGGCCCTGGAATCACCGAGCCGTGGCTCATCCCGCAAGGAACTCTTCGGCAATAGCGCAGACACAGACACATCGGCGCGCGCCTCCCAGGACCTCTCATGCCAGTGCGCTGCCATAAGTGGCGTTCTGCTGGTCCACCAGTACGTCTTCGACGCGGCCAACGCCATGCCGCCGGGCTGGAGGTCAGGATCAGGA
>NC_057801.1:68151294-68153021 GCF_018294505.1 Triticum aestivum
GCACGCGAGCAGCTCCTCGAGACCCGCGGTAACGCCAAGACGTCGTCGTTCGTCGCAATCATCTCGGCCATGATGCTCGCCGGGAAGTCATCCTCCGGGTCTACCGACTCCTTCACCACCACGAGGCTATCCTACAGCCAGGGCCGATGCCTCACTCGTCACCACGAGGCTATCCTACAGTCTGTGCTTCTGTCTGTGTCCTCCCCTTCAGCCAGCCGCACGGCTTCATGTGTAGCCACCATCACCGCACCCTGGCCGTCATCGACAACGCCGATGGTACGAATTATCGACAGGCAAATCTTCATGTGACGAAGACACAGTTCCTGCACAAAACAAGAAAACAAACACGGAACACTCAATAATCACGCAAGAAAAGAAAAAAAATAATGCAGATGCAAACTGCTAGACCAAACTAACCACGATCTGCATGGCGAGCAGAACGACGACCGGCATGCAAGCCCGGAGCGATGAGTGAACGTCGGACAGCTGATCATCGTCGCACCCCTCCCTTATTAATGCAGCAGAACCTCGAGCGGCAGGACGCACTGAAAACCACCAGAAAATAAAGATGAAAGAGAGACAAACCAGATCGTGCACAGGCAGCAGAAAACTGAGCCGAAGAACCACCAGCCCCACGCAATGAGCATCGGTGACTCGAGGCTCTGCCGTAGACGCCGACGCAGCACCACGACGACCAACCACAGAACCCCGCACCCGAGGAGGTAGCCGAGGGTCTGCCGTAGACGCCGCCGAAGCACCAGGGCGACCAACCACAGAACCCCGCACCCGAGGAGGTCGACCCGGACGGCGAGGACCATTACGGCTAGAAAATGGAGCAACCATCTAACCAACATACGTGGGAAGAAGAAAAGATAACGCAGCACACAACTACGTCAGCCACCGGAGGCTCTGCCGTAGACGAACCACCACGACGGCCAAAACAGACCCCCGCACCCGAGGAGGTCGACCGGAACGCCGAGGACCATTATGACTACGGAATGGACGAACCATTGGTGCTGTAGTGTAGCAAACGCAAGTGAGAAAGACTAAACAGAACGCATCACACAACTGCAAAGCCACAACACAAAAGGCAAGTAGAAAAATCCAAACCAAACACAAACCATCTAGAAAGAAGGACTTAAGCGGCACCGATTACACCAAGGCCATGCAAGAGGACAGCACACACCATGAACCTCATGCACGAAGACACGCACTGTGGAAACTACCGTACAGGTCAATCTGAAGCCAGAAAGCGATCCGGCCAACAGCGGCAAAGATTGACAGCGACCAATCATAACACCGAAGAAGCCTCGAAGCGAAAAGGACTGTCAAGAGACGAACTTCACCACAGAAACTAACCCACACGCAATGGAAAATACTAAACCAACCAAACCAACCTGCACACACGTTCAAAAAATTTCAAATGAAAACTTGTGCACACAACTCATTTCTACACAGCCAGGTACCAAACTAATACATGTGCCATATAGAAACTTACCCAAGAGTCATTTTCAGCCAAGTGGGTGAATATTGGAGCGAAAACGCTCCGGGAAATAGAGGCTTGGGTATAACAATGCTTTTGTTACGGAATCTTTTCTTCTCTAAGTTTCTGCAACAAAAAACCTTGTTATAAAAATTTCTTTTTTAATTTTCTGCAACAAGGCCTTTGTTGCAAAATATTCTCTTCTTTAATTTATTGCAACAAGACCTCTGTTGCAAAAAAAAAA